>NC_056732.1:444855981-445085981 GCF_019279795.1 Protopterus annectens | reverse complement strand
TTACTTTAAACTAGCCTGAACTGTTTTTTTACTGATTACTGCATTTATTTTAAAAATTGCACTTAAAGTTACATTTAGTCGAATTTAGTCGAAAGTTTGCTTGTTTGTTTGTTTAATTGAACTGTGGAGGCTGCCCACTAAAGTGTGCTAGCCTGTGTAACTAATTTATCACTGTCTCTGCATTTTCTGTGTATTTCTGCAAAAAAAAAACAAAAAAATAATCCTTGTTTTCCTGCCTTTTTCGACTAGTTTAGACCAGTATACAGGCATTGCTGTATTCTGGGCTGTGGTGTAGTTCCTGTGTTGTCCATTACCTTACTTGGATAAAAGGAAGTTTCTTTGCTCACCAGTGGGAGTGGGGAGCCTTGAGCAGCCTACCTATCCTTGGGCGAAGTGACCTCAGCACAAGAAGCTGTTAGTAATTGGTTGTTTGGGACCATTCCTAGCTCTTTTGTAGTTCACTGCTTAAAATCCGCTTTGCACGGCTTTTGCTGGGTCGTGCATAGCGCGCCGGTTAAACAAGGTTAAACTTTTTCTGGCTCCGCCAAGTCTGCTCTTCAATTTTTCCCTTAGAACTGTTCTACTTGCAATCTAAACAGCCTATACTCTATCTGAAAAGCTCAGCACTTGCTCCCAAAGCATTTTGTATACAGGTAAAGCACTCTTAAACAAACAAAAAGTACTTCATTCACCTAAATTCTGTTGAGTACCCATTTCCCTGTAGGTCCTTTCTGACTCAGTTACACAGCAATCTTTTTCACTATTTCTAGCATGTCAAAGGGTCAGTTGCTAGCGTCCTCTCCTGTTCAGCTGGTGAATCTGGGAATCTTGAGGCAATGTTACAATTGCCTCATGTACACAGACAACCCTCTCCTCCTCCCAACAAATATAAATATATGCGAGAGATGCAACTATATAGCCAAACTGGAGGCTGAGCTCTCTCAATTCAGTACTGGCAAGACCAGTCAGGAGGAGAAGGTAACCACGCACACCACAAACCCAGTCTCACATAGAACTATCACAACTGCAAACCAAACACATAAACACACAAAACATACTCGGAGGCGCTGATTAAAAATCTACCAAAACAACAGAGGCCTCCAAAGCAGACACCCAAGCAACCACCACCTCAAGACATAGCAAATACAACACATAGTTCACAAAGTCAGTGTGCTAAACAGTCACAGCCCTTAAGGCCAAACAACATGCCAGACACACTTGTAATAGGTGACTCCATAGTCAGGCACACTGACGTCCCGCTCACCAGACTGAACAAGGAGAGGGTCACAGTAAGCTGCCTGTCAGGAGCTAGAATCCGCCACATAACACAAGCACTCAGGTCACTCCACAGCAAGTACAAATATGACTCAGTCATTGTACATGCAGGTGTAAACGACCTGAGACCCACCTCCCTGGACTACATGAAAAGAGACATAGAGGAGCTCTCTGATTATGTAACCCAGGCCGGTATGACCCTGACCCTGAGCAGCATCTTACCCTCACCAAGAATGATGCCACAGTACAAAGACAAAATGATCAGTTTTAACAATTGGCTTAATTACTGGTGTCATTCTAAGGGGATCCAGTGTCTGTCTGCTTGGGATGACATGCTTGACAAGCCACGCTGCTTCGCAAGGGATGGTTTGCACCTGTCACCCCTGGGCTTCCGGATATTGGCCAAGGCTCTTGCCACCCCCATAGTGCCTTTTTAGGCAAGGCTCAAATGACAAACCTACCTCCCTAGAAAACACAAGTGGCAAAAAACTAAGGGTACTGCTGCTCAATGCCAGAAGTCTAAACCTCAAGATGCACGCCCTCGAAGCTCTTCTCAGTATGGAGAACATCGATGTCTGTGCAGTGACTGAAACCTGGTTCAAGGCACCTGAGAGCACCCCAGCACTATCAGGTTTTACCTCATATCATGCTTTCCGGCCCCAAAACTTGGACAGAACCACAAAAGGAGGGGGAGTATCCATTTTCATCAAAGATACCCACACCTCCAGGTTAGTGGCAACGCACGAAGCATCGGAGACTATCCAGGTGCAACTAACCATAGGCAAAACTGCCTTACAGTTTGTAGCATGCTACAGACCACCCTCTCAAACTCAGGAACCCCACACAGCTTTCCTGAAGACACTGGAGAGTATGAATGTCTCTCCAAATACCATCATTTTGGGAGACTTCAACTACCCAAACATAGACTGGGAACATTACTCAAGCCCCAACACTCTAGCCCAAAGGTTCTTAGAATTCATAAACTCAAATGCAATGGAACAACTAGTCACCATTCCCACAAGAGGAGACAATATACTAGACCTGATCATCACAAACATGGGGACAAAATGCTCCACACCGGAAGTACATCCCTCTTTGGTAAGATCAAACCATAAATTAATCTCACTGGAAATCCACATCCCGCCCCCACCCCCTGCACAAAAGACCACAGTCAAGAACTTCTCAAAAGCAAACTTCACACTTCTTAAAACTGAAGTGGTATCTTTCAAGGCCCCTGGGCCAGTGGAAACCACAACCCACACTGCTGAATCCCTTGCAAATGCCTTCTATGGGCACCTTCAAGAATGCATGGATCATGCAATCCCAAATAAAACCAAGACCCATTCCCCCAAAGGCAGGCGACCGGTCTGGTGGACCCCAGCCATAAACAAACTTTACAACAGAAGGAGGAAGCTACTACATGACAGAGCAAAATCCCTAAAAGGAAAGGCATCTCTGATCAGTACTAGCAAAAAACTACGATCACTCATAAAATCATCCAAGGCCAACTTTGAGAGAAAAATCGCAAATGACACAAAAGACAATCACAAGGCCTTCTTTAGCTATATTAGAAACCTGGGTGGAAACTCCCAGATATGCTCAGAGTTAGTCCAAAATGACACAAAATACACTGAACCCACTGACATTGCCAACATTCTGGCAGACAGGTTCAGTGCAAATTTCTCCTCCCTCCCCCCCAAAAGGAGAAATAACTATCCCAGCAGTGTAGCCTCCTAACATCTCAGATGCCCAGGTGAGAGCCGCCCTCTAAAGCTAAAACACAGCATCAATGGGACCGGATGGTGTCCCGGCTGTGTGCTACATTAACTCCAAGAGGAACTAAACCCACACATAAGGCTGCTGTTTAATCTTAGCCTTACCACAGGATACATACCCAAAGAGTGGCGAACGGCAACAGTGGTCCCACTTCACAAAGGCGGTGCTTCTACAGACCCTGGAAATTACCGCCCCATAAGCCTGACGAGCCTGGTCTGCAAAGCTATGGAGAGGATCATTATGGAACTCATAAACAAAGACATTGGGGACCTACAGACATTGGATCCTACCCAATTTGGCTTTGTCAAGGGCAGATCCTGCCTTCTGAACTTGGTCGACTTTTTGAAACAGTCACTAAGGCCATTGATGAGGGTAAGGCAGTTCACACAGCCTACCTTGACCTTGCAAAAGCCTTTGACACAATACCCCACTCGGACATCATAGACAAACTCACCAGCTTAAATGTAAACCCATATGTCACAAGATGGGTTGCAAACTGGCTCAAGGACAGAACCCACAGGGTCAGAGTTGCTGGAGCTATGTCAGACTCTAAGCCAGTCACAAGCGGTGTCCCCACAGGGCTCAGTCCTGGGACCCCTCTTGTTCGGCATTTATTTTTCCGAGGTACAGGCAAACATAGGAGGATTGTGGCTGACAAAGTGCAGATGACTGCAAACTGGGCCATAATTGATACTCCAGCGGACACAAACATCCTTCAGAGAGGCCTC
The DNA here is from genome assembly GCF_019279795.1 of Protopterus annectens. Lineage (NCBI taxonomy): Eukaryota > Metazoa > Chordata > Ceratodontiformes > Protopteridae > Protopterus > Protopterus annectens. Next base: position 445,082,202 of record NC_056732.1, on the reverse strand, counting down.
ATAGAAACGGATAATTGGTGCCAGAGCCATGGCCTTAAGCTAAACGCCAAAAATGTATAGTCATACCCTTTGGGAAAAACAAGGTACCGACAAATTACCACATAGGCGGTAATCCATTAAGTACGGAAGAGGTAATCAGGGACCTAGGGACCCAGGTTGACAGTAACCTCTCATTTGACACTCACATTGCCAAAGTGGTTAGGAAGACCTTCTATATTGCCCACCTTATCATGAAGGGTTTCACATCTAGATCAAGAGAGGTCATTGTGCCCTGTACTCTTCTCTTATCAGGCCAACGATTGAGTACAATGCCCCATTTGGGATGTATCTCACCCGACACCTGCAGCAGTTGGAAAGACCCCAAAGTTCCTCACCAAGAGGATAAAGGGTCTTAAACATATGTCATATGCTGCCCGACTGAAAAAACTCCAGCTCTATTCAGTCGCATACCGCCTACTCAGAGGTGATCTGTGCCTGACGTACAAGGCCATGTCCAATCCTGAATTAATGGACATGCTCCACCTCAGAAAATCCAAATCCATCAGAGCCACGAGAACAAGTGACTTAAACCTCAACACAGAAATAAATAGAACGTGCTGGAGGGACAGATTCATAACCCAGAGGCTCCCTACACTCTGGAACAGAATCCCAGTCCATGTTAGGCAGAGCCCCTCACTGACTCTATTCAAGAGAAGTCTCGGCAGTGGATGGGAGATCGTAGGTTTACCCCGGGGGTCATCTCTTTGTCACTACTAGACAGAGGCATAGTAAACTAAACCCTAAAAGGGCGTAGTATTCTCATCCTAAGGGGTGGTGTAAGCCACATACACTCTGGCTAGGCTTATAAATGCCCTAGGGCAGATAGCCTAGTACGAACCTATGAACCTATATATATATATATATATATATATATATATATATATATATATATATATATATATATATATATATATATATATATATATATATATATATATATATATATATATATATACACACATATGCATATATATATATATATATATATATATATATATATATATATACATACATAAATATATACTTTAAAAATATTTTGTAGAATACTCCGTCAGATGTACTGGGTGAGCAAGTGCAACTAAGCAAATGATTTTTTTTAGCTAGGGTACAGGATCTGAACTGCCCAGACATAGTAAGGTCTTGTTAAGTTTAATCTTGGTGGCTACCAAAAAAAATACTAGGAAATGGAAATCAAAGTGTAAACCAGCCATACTTGAAGCAGTGAAATTTGTAACAGAGATAAAAGAACAGGAAGTGGGGATATCTAGAAAAGGGTAGCAGTAAATTAGAAAAAAAATGAAAATTATGGGAACAATATATGCAGAAAATGTTTTGGAGGAATGAGATTTAAGAGAAAGCAGGAAATGAACACTTTATGCAATGTTGGATTGGCGATATTGTATAGAAGATTACATGTGATGTATAATGCTTATAAATATGAATGTGTTACTAAGGTTTAATTACTTTTATATAAATGTATGTTTGCCTATGTCAGAAGTGATAATTCAATTTTTTTTAATTGTTTTTTCTTACAGTTATTCTTTTCCCCTTTTGGCATTGTTCTAAACATTAATGACAAAAGGTGGGGTATATCCTTTACAGTCCACCCATAAGTTTAACAAAAAGTCAAAAAAGTCCAGTCTGTTTCAGCCACTTATTTTTGCAAAGCCATGTTTCACAAATGTGTCTAATGGTTTTATAGTCTCCCATTTATTCACCAATTTCAGTGTTGCTGGTCCTCTTCCTGTTCATCTCCATTTCCCAACACCAGACTCTGACATAAGTCTGATGTACTCCTGATTCTTCTAGTTAAAACCTGTGCTTTTTTCTGTCTCTAAAGCCTTTTCCTTTGGAACACTAGAGTAGGTTTCACTGGCAAAGTCCCTTTATGAGCCTTACAATCAGAAGAATGAGAAGGAGAGAGTCCCCTTCAGCTTGCTGGCTCACTTTTTATTGGATAAACTTTTTTTTTATTTGCTCCTTAGTCTGTTTTGCATCAAAATCATGTTCTAACTGAACCTGGTATTCTATTATTAAATAAAGGTAAGTCTTTCATACCTCCTTGCTTTGGGAAACTGGAAGAAAGTCTCACAGAACTCAGGTCGTTTACTAGAATGTTAATCATGTTTTCTAATGTGAACTGTGACTGTGAAAAGTTGAAGAAACATACTTCCTTTGTGCTGTTAAGTCATCCCATTAGTTATGCATTTGGAAAGGCAGGTGAACAAGGTAACATTTTCTATACAACAGTGATATACATTTTAGCCTCAATAATGTAATGATTCAACAACAGGAAGCAGTTGATACTTTAAAAATGAGCAGTGACACTGTAATAAAAGTTGCAGATAAGGGACTGGTTATTGTTTTAATGAATAAAGCAGATTATTTAATGGCAAATGTTAATTCAAAGATGCTATAAGCTAAAAGAGGACATATAAATCTAAAATGAATAAAATTGTGATGAATGTAAAAGCTAGTTTTTTAATATGAATGCTAATGGATATAGTGATCGTATCCTTTTGATGTACTTTTTTATTGAACATCCATGTATATCCCACTCTTTCACAGGTTGCCAAAAATACATAGGATGCTAAACACTGCCAGAGAGACCTATTGTCTCATTTAGGGGTGGATTACATAACCCATTTCTTTATATTTAGAAACAGTCTTTTAGGAATTTTTAAAATATAAAGAAAGTTACGTAAAAGACTGTGATGATTTTTTGAGACATCTTGCTGTATAGAAAGATATGAATAAAGATAAAGATGTAGTTTTATTTACACTTTATATAGAATCTCTATTTACACCCAATGAATTTGTCATAGAAGCAGTTAAGAGTATCTTAAGAGAGCAAGCTATCCTGAACTCTTTGCTTATAAATATAATCTTGAGTTTTTTGATCCCTGAGAATAATGTATTAATGTTTCAATATTAAAATGTTTTACAGTGTTGTGGTGTTGCCATGGGCATTCTTATGACAAACATACATGCAAATTTAGCCATGTCATCTTGGGAGGAAACATATGTACACAAGGAAAATAATCCTTATAAAAATGAGATATTTTATAAGTTTTCTTTTATGGGGTGGCACATTAACTGACTTGAACAAATGTGTTGAATACATAAATTCTTCCAATTTTTTTTAAATTTAAGGTGTGTGCATCTGCACATGAGATAAGCTTTCTTGACATTTTACTAATGTAAGTTAATGTTATTTTAGAAACATCTATTTAGAAGAAAGAGCTAAGGAAAGTGATATACCTGCAGATAAGTAGCATGCATCCAGGTAATATTTTTCAATATACATACAGTACAGGGGTCAGATGATATGAACATCTAGGAAAACCAGTAATCTGGTTACATATTTGTTAGTACTTAATAACTTGGGTAGAGTGTTTGAAGGTAGAGGGTATGACAGAGATACGCTGAGGGACTTGAGAAGGAATGTGGACAAAGATGGAGCTACTACAGCTAAAGTGGCACTTGGTGATATTTTGGCTGATGGAAATGTACACAATAAAGGAAAGGATACTAATGAATATGATCTGCCTATCCCTATGTCATGTAGCTTGCACAGTAAATATGTATCTGGTGTGTATATTAAGAACTAGGGTATTTTAAAAGTCATTTGAGGGATTATATATGATACTTTCATCTAGTCCAAAATTTATATTTAAACATTTTGCCAATTTGAAACAGATTTTGTTTTACAGAGGGGGGAAAGAGAGTTTTGGGTAGGAAAGGTACAAAACCTTGTTTTAACTGCCCATTTTGTAAATATATTGCAAATGTTTGTTTATACATCCTACAATAGGAAAATAATTTAATTTAAATGTTTCTGCTACCTGTGAAACTAAAAACATAGTCTTTCTGGCGAAGTATGTCAAATGTACTTTGTTAGTAAAAGTAATAGAAGCTGAAGGATCACATCTGGGAACATCTCTCTGATAAACAAAGATAAGTAGAGACTTAAATTAACATACAGAGAAGGAAGGCAATAAGCATACATTCAGATTTAGTGTTTTAGCAGTTATACTGAATGATGAGAGACAGAGAGAGAAGAAGGAATATGCATGGAGATGCAGCTTTAGGGCGGACATACTACCAGTTTTAAGTGGAATATACAGTCTGAAAAGTACAGTTTTGTACCTACCATAAATGTAGATATTCGAAGATCCACATTGCTGCAGTCATAACCTGTGGGTAGTCCGCTGTCCTCGGTCGGCCCGAATACCAAAGTGTTAGGCTGGCGTCGGTCATGGTCGCTCAGATCTGCCGTCAGTACGCCGTGGTACTAAAGCGCATGACCGACGCCATATTCTCAGTCTTTCTTGCCCCAGATGTCAGAAGGCCTTAAAAAGAAAGGCCATAGCCAAAAATAGAAAAAATACCCAATCACCAAAATAGCAACAATAGATACACCACAAACCACACAGCCACACCAAACTACAGAGGGGAAGGAGGGAGGGTAAATTGGACTGCAGCAATGTGGATCTTCGAACATCTACATTTATGGTAGGTACAAAACTGTACTATGTTCTTCATCTCACATTGCTGCAGTCATAACCTGTGGGTAGAATCCCAAAGCAAAGGTAAAGGGAGGTTGGTAAAATCAGATAGCATTAGGAGCTGCTAACATGCCCTGTAAAACTGCAGTGGCAAACCCAGCCCTAGATTTGGAATAAAGAGGAAGATGGTAATGTTTAGAAAAAGTGTGCACTGAACTCCAGGTAGCTGCCTGCAAAATATCCTTAGTAGCTACTCCCCTTAAAAAAGCAGTAGAAGTGGCAGTAGCCCTAGTGGAATGAGGTCTGATTCCAGCCGGAACCTCCTTACCATGATGAGAATAACAAAAAGCAATGCAATGGCCAATCCACTTAGAAATAGTTTGTTTTGAAACAGGTTTTCCTTGAGATCCCAAGGCAAAAGAAATGAATAACTGTTGGGACAGTCTGAACCATTTAGTTCTGCTCAAATAATAACGTAACTGCCTGTGAATGTCCAAAGAATGCAAAATTTTTTCCCCCTTATTTTGGGGATCAGCATAAAATGTAGGCAGATGAATAGATTGGTTTAAGGCCACATTAGAAACAACTTTAGGCATAAAAGTAGGATTAGTACGTAGTGAGACCCTATCCTTATGGAATATCAGGAAGGGTTCAACTGCCATAAGAGCCTGTAATTCAGATACCCTTCTAGCAGACATAATGGCCAACAAAAAAGCAGTCTTCCAAGACAAAAACTTTAACTCTGAAGTAGCTGCAGGTTCAAAAGGAGGTAAAGTGAGCTTTTCCAACACAAAATTGAGATCCCAGGAAGGAGTAGGAGCTCTACGTGGGGGTCTTATGTTCTTTGCCCCTCTAAGAAATTGCTTGAACAAAGGGTGAGAGAATAATGGTGGGTCACAGTCATAGTGAGCAGAAATGGCTGCAGCATGAACTTTTACAGAGGAGAAAGACAAACCCTTGTCTAATAATTCTGTAAGATACTGAAGTGAAACACTCAAATTAGGCACTGAAACATCAAAGCTCTTTGTTTTGCTCCAAAGAAAAAATCTCCTCCATTTATCAGCATAAACTTTCCTTGTACTAGGCCGTCTGGCCTCCAAAATGACATTCAAAACTTGTTGAGGAAGCTGCGACCCCCCAGAGTCTAAAACAGAATACGCCAGGCTGTCAGATGCAGGGACTGAATCCTGACATTGCGGAAATGATTGCTTGCCTGGGAGAAAAGGTGTGGAATTAATGGCAAAGGCCAAGGAGGCTCCCGTACTAAAGTCCTCAGCAGAGGGTACCAGTGCTGCCGTGGCCAATCTGGAGCTATCAGAATCATGCAAGGCTTGTCCTGCCTGACCTTTAGGAGCACCTTGGGAAGGAGAGGCAGAGGAGGAAAGGCATAAACGTGAAGGTTGTTCCAACTGAATGATAGAGCATCCACTTTCCAAGCTTTTGGGTGAAACAGCTTTGTGCAAAACTTTGGCAGTTGGTAATTCAGTGGAGAAGCGAACAGATCTATGTCTGGAGTCCCCAAGCCACCGTCAACTGTTGAAAAACATGAGGATCCAATTTCCACTCGTGGGGATCCACCATCTGTCTGCTCAAAACATCTGCTAAGGAGTTCTGTGCTCCTGGCAGAAACCTTGCCTGAAGAGTGAGGTGAAAACTGAGAGCAGTCTCCCACAAAATCATAGCTTGTCTGCAAAGAGGGTACGAATGGGTACCCCCCTGCTTGTTGATGTACCACATGACTGTTGTGTTGTCTGTCTGAATCAACACTTGTCCTGGGTGAAGTAGATCCTTGAAAGCCATCAATGCAAATTGGACTGCTAACATCTCCTTCATGTTGATATGCAAATGTTGTAGTCTGGCAGGCCACGTGTCTTGAACCCATTTTCCATTGAAGTGTGCTCCCCAAGCCATGTCTGAGGCATCTGTCGTTAAGATCGGACTCGCCTCTGGTCGGGTCACAGAGAGTTCCTTGTTTAGGTGACATTCCTGAGCTCACCACAAAAATTCCCTTTGGATGCAAGGTATCATCTGAATGACAGTGTCCAAATCGTGGCAGTGTTGAGTCCATACGCTTTTGAGATACCATTGTAGCGTCCTCATATGCAGTTTGGAATTGGGAAGCACCAGAATACAAGATGCCATGAACCCCAAGGCTTGAAGGACTGTCCTTGCAGTCAGCCTGGACCGTAGAGACAATTGCTGGAAGTAAAGGGTAAGATTTCTTTGTTTGTCCGGGGTCAAAAATGCCATCTGAGAGGCTGTATTCAGTCTCACACCCAGAAAGCACATGTCCTGAGAGGGTACTAGACTGGACTTTGTTTCGTTCACAGAATACCCTAGGCACCTTAACACTGCCATAACATACTGTAGATGGTGAAGCAACTTGACTTTGTCTTGAGCCAGAATCAGGCAATCATCCAAATAAGGATAAATTTGTATTCCCCTTAACCTTAAGAAGGCTATCACCGGTGCCAGGACCTTTGTGAACACCCTGGGCGCAGTAGATAAGCCAAAGGGCAATGCAGAGAACTGATAATGTAAAATCCCAGCCCGAAAACGCAGGAACCTCCTGCAGCTGGGCCGGATAGGAATGTGAAGATAAGCCTCTTTGAGATCCAGAGTTACCATCCAGTGATCTTTGCCTAATAGAGGCAGAAGTTGTTGCAAAGTTAACATCTTGAATTTTGGAATGTCCAGGTATGTGTTGAGAATAGACAAATCCAGAATTGGCCTCCAAGTGTTTCCTTTCTTTGGTACAAGAAACAGGCGAGAATAAAATCCTAGGCCTACTTCTGACGGAGGGACCTCCTGGATAGCCCCCATTTTTAGAAGTAAAGAAATCTGTTTGTGAGCCTCCACCTTTTGCTGAGAAGGAACGTCTGGCATGCCTATGAAAGGAGGCAAGGTGTGAAAATAAAACTTGTAGCCTCGATCTATAATGTCCAACACCCATTTGTCCTGAGTGACTAAAAGCCAATTTTGCCTGAAAAGTGCCAACTTTCCTCCCAGAGGAGCTGCCAGACAGGAGGGATCTGGCAGCTGGAGATACAGGTCATTGGGTCTGTTTACGAAAAGGCTGGCCCCTGCCCTCACCTGAAGATTGTGCAGGGGAACTCCACGTCCTAGGCCTGAAAGAACCTTGAGCATGAGCTCTGCCCCTACCACGTCTAGATCTGCCCCTAGACTGTAAATCAGAAGAAGGATAGGCCCATCCCTTAGTAGGCCAATTTCTGCTAAACTTAGGGGGCTGCACCTGTAAAAAATCCTTAACTGTTTGCATAGACTTAGCTTTGTCTTCCATTTTCTTCAAAACTGACTCAGCAGGAGAACCAAACAGAACTTCAGACTGAAGGGGAGCATCCAAAATTCGAGCTTTAACATGCTCTGACAAGTTCTGATCCTTAAGCCAGGCGTGCCTACGAATAACTGATCCAGTGGCAGCCACCCTGGAAGAGGCCTGAAGAGCATCAAAACCACACTGCAAAGAATGCTTACCCACCTGATCAGAGGCATGAACTAAATCCTGCAATTCCTTACACTCAATGCCCCCTGCCAAAGCATCTACCTTAGATTTCAACTGACTTAGGAGAAAATTCTGGTACTTCAGCATATGAAACTGGCAATTCAAAGCCCTCATTGCTAGAGTGGAAGAGGTATACACTTTTTTACCCCACCTATCCAAAGCTCTAGAATCTTTATCCATAGGAACTGGATTCTTTACAACAGAAGCCCTGACACCCTTAGGTCCCTGGCTAATAGTTTCCGGGTCAGCTCTCGGGCTCTTATACAAATATTTATGAGCCTCAGGCACTCTGTAATACCTGTCTGGCTTGACCGGGGCAGGAGGCAAAGAATCAGGATTAAGGGAAGCTTCAGAGAAAATATCCTGAACAACATCCAAAACAGGGGGTATAGCCAAGGGCCTATGCTGTGGTAAAAACAAAAATTCCCTAAGTCTCTTTCTAGAATCTGAGAAATCCTGACCTTCCCACTTAAAATGCTCTCTCATGGAATGCAGGGTTTCAGAAAAAGAAAAATCCTCTGGGGGGGGAGCAGAAGGACTAGAATCCTCTGCGTCTGAATCAGAATAAGGAGGAAAATCCTGAATGTCTTCAGCCGAAGACTCCGAGTAATCTGAGGAATGCTCCAATCCTTCCACCTCTGGCTCCACCCTAGGCCTCATATCCGGAGGGGGCAAAGAACCCCTGATTAAGGTAATTAAATCTTCTGCCATTTTCAGCATATGCTTTTTAGGTACAGAACCTGCAGAACTAGGGCTGACGCCAGAGGAAGACAAACCAGGCCTGACCTTGGAAGGTACCTTAGAGACAGAAGTAGAAGGCCTAACCACCTTATGCAAAGAAGGGACTACAGAGACCTGAGAGGCCCCCTCAGCCTGACCCGACTCCTGAGAGGCCACATCCTGCAAAACTAAAGGCTCCCCCTGAGACTCAGCTGAAACCTCGGCTGGATCCACAGATTCCACCGTAGGTTCTAAAGAACCGGCGTCCGTAACGGACGACTCATCCTGCTTGGACTTTAACGATTTTTCCTTACACTTCTTAGCGGTAGTGGGCGTCGGAGGATCCGATGGCATATTGTAATTACACCGCTTACCGAAGACAAGCCTAGCACAATCTAACCTGCGTTTAATGGTGCGCTTATTAAATCTAGCACAAAAGCGACACCCGACTACGTCGTGCTCAGGCCCCAAGCAAGGAATACAAAGAGAGTGGTAATCCCTATGAGGTATCTGTTTCCCACAAGAAATACAATTATTCACTTTTTCTGACATCCGGATTTAACTGAGGCAAGAAAAGACAAAAATATTCCCCAACGGGGTACTTAGCCCAACTTGGTCTTCGGTCTGAAACTCAGAATACGAAAATTTCAGGACGCCGAACGGCACTTGCAAAACACTGCTTCTGCTTCGGACCATGCGGCAAGAAAGACTGAGAATATGGCGTCGGTCATGCGCTTTAGTACCACGGCGTACTGACGTCAGATCTGAGCGACCATGACCGACGCCAGCCTAACACTTTGGTATTCGGGCCGACCGAGGACAGCGGACTACCCACAGGTTATGACTGCAGCAATGTGAGATGAAGAACATCCAATATTAAAATTGAGAGCTTTAAGAAAATAAATGTGATTACATGGGAATCTTTACAGATGTATATATAATGTATGCATTTTTGTGTGTACACATACATATATATATATATATATATATATATATATATATGTGTGTGTGTATATATATATATATATATATATATATCTGTATGAGTATGTGTGTGTGTATGGATTCACTTTATAGGCTCGAAATCCTGAAATATCGAATTTCAGAATCTCGAGCAGACAAAGTGGAAAAGTTAAAACACCGAAGTGAATCAGTGTATACAGAGATATACACACACACACATATATATATATATATATATATATATGTATATTTACTGCTACCCTTTCCTAAATATCCCCAGTTCCTGTTCTTTTATCTCTGTTACAAATTTCACTGCTTCAAGTATGGCTGGTTTAGACTTTGATTTCCATTTCCTAGTATTTTTTTTTTTGGCAGCCACCAGGATTAAACTTAACAAGACCTTACTATGTCTGGGCAGTTCAGATCCTGTATTCTAGGTAAAAAAAATAAATAATTTGCTTAGTTGCACTTGCTCACATCTGATGGAGTACTCTACAAAAAATGTATATATATACATTTGAGTATATGTGTAAATATATATATATATATATATATGTGTGTGTGTATGTGTATTTGTGTATATATGTATATATATATATATATATATATATATATATATGTATGTGTATATATGTGTATATATGATTTATATATATATATTATATGTATATGTGTGTGTATATATATATATATATATATATATATATATATATATATATATATATATATATATATATATATATATTTGTATGTATATGTATATCTGCCAACTGATTACACTCTGAAAACATATTCTCCCAAGTGCCTGTTTCTTCTCCATTATACATTCAACATTTGCCTTCTACATGAGAAATAATTCTCTGACCTCTGCTTAGGGTATAAAAGTACCCATGCAAATACTTCATAAATCTTCTAGACTTTGTTGCATATTTGGGAGCAATACATATGTCCTCCCATTGTTTCTTTGTGAATTGCTTGTGTAATCTCTCTTCTTAGTGTTTTCTGACTTCCTCTGATTGTAAGTATTAGTATTCGTGTAAAACATTTGATATAAACTGCATGTTATGTATAGTAAAACAGTTTTTTATAGTGAGTAGTCAGGGGCATTTTGGATGGGGATTCTTTTCAGTGACTGTTGTGTGTATTAGATATTACAGTAAACAAGTACTTTTTAGTTGTAAGAAATGCAGGCTTTACAGTATAATGAGAAGAAAGGCTGGTCAAAGGCAAGTTTAATATTAGTATGCTATGATCTTAGGCTTTTGGGATGGGGTGGATGTAAAAGTGCACTGATTGTATTATATGTAGAATTAAGATATTTTCTTTTATTTTGTACAAGGTTGAATGTTTGTTTAATGTCTTTTGGCATACACTATAAACCAATGATTTTGTAAACAAGTAGGCTTTAAAAATGACAAAATGATGAAAGCTATGAAAAATGCAAAGTTTCTTATAACTGCAAAGGTATTGGGTTGTTTTTTCCATTAGCAAATGTGCAGTCTGTAGTTGAAGGCAGCTGTACATTCTGTTCTGAGTGAAATTTACAGAGATTCTTTGCCGAGTATGTTTCCATGGAGATAAGTTGTCTGCATGTGCATACAGTTAATCTTGTGAGTTCTGAGCATTCTTTGCTGAGAGAAATGCAACATTTAAATGAACAATGGTAAGCAGTTGAATGAAAAATAAATTTTGAAATTATGAGAAGCCATTAAAAGATAGCAGCCTCTCTAGTAACCTTAATACTTTAATGCAGTTTTTTTAGAGCTAAAAGTTAATGTTTTTGAAAGTGTACATGCTATTTTTCACATCTGGGAGGGGAATAGAGATCAGAAAAAAACAGACAGCAATCAATTCAGTCTAAGTGGAACACAGGTTGTAACGTGCTTTGGCATGAATAACCTTAATTTTAAGTTAGGTAATGCCTTCCGGTGCGGCTGTCAATTTTTGGGCAGTTATTCCTATCTGGAAGGTTAAAGTTTTTTTTTCAGATGTATTTAATTTTGTTTGTTTGTTCTAAGTTAATAATGAGATGGGGATGTTTTTTAAATGCACTTATTTATTTATTTTATTTATTTGTGTTTGTTTAACCAAGATAGTCCACTGGGCTGAAATGAGCCCATTTTTAGTGGAGGCCTGGGGAGAAATGCTCCACAGTATTGAACAAAATCATCAAATCAAATACATAGATGCACATATGAATGCAGTACACTTGTACATCAGTAGAAGTATAAAATACATAAGTCATGTGAATACAGATGTAGAAACATCAGTTTAAACTATGTACAGGAAGTAGGTTCTCCTAATGAGTATGGGAGTATAAGAGCTGTAGTCAGGGACATTGTGAGATTTGTAGAAGAATGATGTTAGCAGGAGTTGATACAGATTGGTATGTTGCATTGCCTGGTATGGTTGGGTATAGCTTTGATGATTGACTCTCAGAGCATTGTTGTACATTTTTGCCTAGGAGAAATAATCTTGCATGAAGCAGTGCTGAAAAGAAAATCAGTTGAAGTTATAGGCTAAAGATAAAAAAGGCAAAATGATAGGGGACTTGAGACAGATTATACAGAGAAGTATTTCATGAGATGTTAAGTATTGTCAAGTACCGGGGAGTGTAGGTTTGGCATAAATGCAGTGCCATAGAGAAAAGAGGTGTTGTTTCAGGGATTGTTTAAAGAGGGCTGGGTTACTGGTAGTCCTACGAGACAGTGGGGAGGGTATTCCATAATTTGGAGATAGTGAAGGAGTAGAGCATCTCACCTGCAGAAAGATCAGGCTTTTCAATATTCAGGAGCATTTGACTTTTAGACTGAAGTGGTTGATTTGAATGGTATTGAGTGAGTAGGGAAGAAAGGGCAGGGCAGTTTGATGGTTTAAATATGAGTTTGTGTGACATGGTTAGCTGTAGATATGTAAGATAGTGTAGGAGTTCTAGCCAATTTAGTAGGAGTAGTGAGGTACATTGGTGGGATGAATACTTTGAATTGGTCATGAATTTTGCAATTTTATTACAGTATGAGTCAAGTTTGGATTTAAGGGAAGACTGAATATTGGTGAAAGAGGGGCCCCATGTAGTAGGGAGGGTAGCAGAAAGGAAGTGGCCAAGGCTAGTTTAGTGGGGAGGTTGAGAAAGTATTTGTGCCTGTAGAGAGTGCCAAGTTTTGGGTGAGTTTTTTTTTTGGATGTTTCTGTGAATATGGAGGTCAAAGGTCAGGTTTTTATCTATGATGACAGTAGTTTTGTGTTTAGGACAACCTCAATAATAGTGTTGCATTGGGCGAAGATAGTGAATATGTCCTTGTTCAGAGAGGTGTTTTTTTTCTAAGGGTAAATAGCATGAGTTTAGTTTTATTGGGGTTTAGGGCTAGGTCATTTTTGGTCATCAAAGTTTCAGTGGCAATGAGGGCAGACTGGATAAGTTGTTGCAGTTGTGAAGCTGAGTTGGTGTTACAGATGATGGTTGAGTGATCAGCTTATTGGATGATTGCACCTTGACTGAGGGTAGAGTGAAAGTTGTTGATAAAGATACTGATCCCCAGGAGCCCAAGTATAGATCCTTGCAGCATGCTGCCATTTAGTTGATTGTTGCTGATCTGTGAGATAGTTATAGAACAATAGAAGGAGTGATGCCTAAATTAGACAATTTTGTGAGAAGAAGGGGGTGGGAGATAGTATCAAATGCCTTAGAGAGATCTAAGAAGAGAGAAGAGACCATTTTGCTCGCATCTCGGGCACAGTGGACTGTGTCCAAGAAGGATAGAAGAGCTGTAGTAGTACTGTGACCTGGCCTAAAGCCATGTTGGGTGGGAGAGAGAGGATTTGGTTGTTTAGCATGTGATTTAGAAGTTGTATGTGGATGCATTTTTTCAAGATTTTAGAGATGGGTGAGAGAATGGCGATAGGATGAAAATTAGTAAATTCTGTATTGTTTCCACCTTTATGTAGAGGTAGAATATATGCTTTTTTCCACATTGTGGGTATATAGGTCTCCTGTATGGATCTGTTAAGAAGAATACTCGTGGGATATGCAATAGAGATGGCTGCAAGTTGAAGGTATTCAGGAGGTAAGTTATCAGGAGCATTAGTGCCAGGTTTGAGTTTTAGTAATAGTTTTTAATGGTAGCTGTAGGAATAGGTGAGGTAGAGAAACTGGGCAAAGGGGAGCTGTGAGAGTTTAGGTATAGGGGGTTTGCAGGAGCTAAGTTGGTCTGAGGAAAGTTGGCAATGATGTTGGTGATAGCATTTATAAAATATTTGTGGCAATTTTTGTAGGTGTTTTATCTGGTGCAGGGCATGGATTACTACTGCTTTGAGTAAGGAGTTAATTGAGCTCAAGAATTTTTTAGGGTTATGCTTGTGTTGATTTTGCATACTAAGGTAGTATTCTTTTTTGTCATTGATTATTTGATGCTTTGCCTTTTTTTGGAGTTGCTTGTATTAAGTGAGGTCACTGGGGTTCTTATTTCTTTGCCATAATTTCCAGGCTTTATCCTTGGCAATCATGTTTTGCTTACTGGGTCTGGTAAGCCAGTTGGCGTGATTAATTTTGACTCTCTTTTGTCAATGGGGTGCTAATTTGATTAGGATCCTAAGAAATGCAGAGTTAAACAACTTTACTGCTTCATCGAGGGGAAGGGTTTTCAGTGTATCTCAATTGATGTTGTGTAGTGTGTCATTAATGATGGTTGAAGAAAAGTGGGATAGGTCTTGGATTTATTTGTATTGGTGTCTGCTTGGCATTGGGGTGTTTTTACGTATTATGTCCTCCCCACGGTCGAATGGGCGTTCGAAAGACATGCGTTGAATGGGCGTGCCTTCGTTGAAGGTTGGGCGTCGGACTGGCAACTCGACACCATAAAAAACAACTGCCAGTCATTAGCAGACCGGAGTTCCGCTGTGGCGACCCCTAACTGGGAAAAGCCGAAAGACAAACAACAACAACATAAAGCAAGTAGGTTGTCACTAATGTTGTTGGGTAGATTATCTGAAGAGGAGTTTTTATTAGTGTCAGAGACCAAAATCCAATCCAGTGTAGAGCCACTGTTGGTGTTTTTATTGGGTCTGGTTATATTGGTGACTAGTTGCGTCAAGTTGTATAGGTTTATGATGGTGATGTGAAATGTCAAGCCAGTTGATATTCACATTGCCTAGAATGATTGTTTCATCATTTAAGTTATTTGAGGCCCTGGCTACAATTTCCTCTAATGTGGGAATGTAAAGGACTACAGTACAGAGACTTTTGTTGTCATTGATTTTTAGGGTGGATATGAGTATGTTGGCAGTGGCAAACTGAGGGAATGGCTTGGTATATGGGACTATATTAAAGCTGTTTGGGTATATCAGTGTGACACCCTACCTTTTTTACGAGGTCTATCGGATCTCAGGCAGGCATAGCCTGGGGTGGGTAAAAATTCGGTATTTTTAATGTAGGGCTTTAACCAAGTCTCAGTGGCTGTTGTAATATCTGACTGGTTGTGAGCTATCTACGCATGAAAGTCAGTGATTTTATTTCTGATACATTGAAGGTTGAGGGTGGTGAAGTTGAGTGATTTAATGGGGCTGAATTGGTTGGGGATGGTTCCTGAATTGGAATGCATGTCTCCACATAGAGGTAGAGTTGAGTGTATATATGGGAGGATGATGGATTGCATCTTCTTTTTTGCTATATAATGGTGTGGGAAGGGCAGGTTAAATTTGGTGCTATTTTGTATGATGAGGAATTTTATTCTATAGTGGAGGACCGTGTTGTAAGGATATAGACCAGAGGATAGGTAAGAGAAGGTGTGTTTAAAGAGGTTCATATGTATATACTAGGCTAACGGCCCTGGAACCTATATAAGCCTAACCCCCTGGCATCATGCTGCCCAAAGTTAGTTCCCAGTGTCCTTGTCAAGCAAGGCCACTGAATTGATCCACGGGGTGAATTTTCTATTGACCATCCACTCGTCAAGATTTCTCTTAAAGAGGGCCAGTGAAGTGCTCTGCTTGACATGAATGGGAAGTTTGTTCCAGAGTATGGGAAGTCTCTGGGTTGGGAACCTTTCTCTCCAACATGTTCTGTTTATTCTGGTAATGTTGTTAAGGTAATAGAAATAGGTTTGCTATATTTGTTGGGTATGTGAAATGATGTTGGTGACAGTAGTAAATACATGTAGAGAGACAGGGAGACATGTAGTGTGTGGGATGTAGTTGACATGGTGGAATTTAAAGATGATTAGTCTAAAGACTGTAAAGATTGTTTAGTGGGGTTGGAGGAGTTGACAGGGTAGTGCTGGATAAGGGCTAGAGAAAAGAGTGAAGGTGTGTAGATTAGGTATGAATCAAGGGGTGGGAGGAGTAAAATAAATTGAAAAAGATTAACTGGAATGTCAAATTGGAGGTGTAAAGTAGTTGGAGATAACGTGACGTACTGTAAAAAAAATAAAATAACAGAATAAGAGATAGACACACAATTTTATGTCTCCAGTATGAAGAAAGAAAATGTTCATTACTAGAGATGGCAAGACTGACATCAAACGGCAAATATATTTATAGAAAATGTGTTAATGATAGAAAATAAGATGAAAGATATGTCAGGAATGTCCAGTTTCTGATCACAGTAATTGTTTTCATATGTTTTTTGACCGGGTAAGCCCACTGGGTACAACTATCCCTTTTAGGGATGACCAAAAGCTCCACCTAAGTGACGTGCTCAGAGTCGTACAATAGACAAAAGAAGGTGGTAGAAATAAAACCATGTACCCTGGGCATAGAAAGCATCACATTAAGAGCTCAGAGCTTTAGGCCTCCAGCTAAATATCAGACATTACAGTGATGATGAGCAGAGAAGGTCAGCCCTAAGGTTCTGTGGGTCCCTATCAACTTATAATGGTATTGGAAGTTGCATTCTGGGTCTTCACTGGTAATTCATTTATTTTGTTTCTAGATCACTGTGATCCAGAAGATTCTGTTCATCTACTAATCCCAAAGTGTCAACTAATGATTCATTCACAGTGTTCTAGAACTATTCCCGCACCGAGTCTCAGAGCATGGCTGAAAGTGGTCCTTTGGGCCAGTCCACTGGCCTTGTAACCAGTTTGATTTTAAATAAATGTTAAACCAATCTTCCGGTGGCAGTTCAGCTTGCTTTCATTCTTCTTCACATCTTCTATTGTCCTAATTCCTTCATCAAAAAGCTTCCTAGCTGCTGCTGGTCCTATTCCGAATTGGTCTTCTTCCAGCAAAGATCTCAGAAACCCCCACAGAGTCCCTTTCACTTGGTATGACTATGTCTTAACAGAGGGTTTCAGAAAATTAACATGTCTTGAATAATAGGTTCATAGGTTCATAGGTTTATACTAGGCTATCTGCCCTAAGGCATTTATAAGCCTAGCCCAAATTTTTGTGGCTTACGCCACCCCTTATATGAAAAAATACTGTGCCCATTAGTTTGTTGTGCCTCTGTCCAGCAGTGACACAGAGATGATTCCCGGGGTAAACCTACGATCTCCCATCCACAGGTCTAGATTTCTCTTGAACAGAGTCAGCGAGGTGCTCTGCCTCACATGGACCGGGATTCTATTCCACAGCATAGGGAGTCTCTGAGTGATAAATCTATCCCTCCAGCACGTTCTATTTATATTCGTGCTAAGGTTTAAGTCGCTTGCTCTAGTGGTTTTGGTGGATTTGGATTTTTTGAGGTGGAGCATGTCCATTAATTCCGGGTTGGACATGGCCTTGTATGTCAGGCACATGTCACCTCTGAGCAGACGGTATGCAACTGAATAGAGCTGGAGTTTCTTCAATCTGGCAGCATATGACAGATTTTGGAGTCCCTTTATCCTTTTGGTGAGGAACTTTTGGGGTCTCTCCAATTGCTGCAGATGTCGAGTGAGATACATCCCGAATGGGGCATTGTACTCGATCATTGGTCTGATAAGTGAAGAGTACAGGGAACAATGACCTCACTAGATCTGGATGTGAATCCCTTCATGATCAGGTGGGCAATGTAGAAGGTCTTTCTAACCACTTTAGCAACGTGAGTGTCAAAAGAAAGGCCACTGTCAACCTGGGTCCCCAGGTCCCTGATAACCTCTTCTGTGCTTAGTGGATTGCCACCTATATGGTAGCTTGGGGTTACCTTGTTTTTCCCGAAGGGTATGACTATACATTTTTGGCGTTTAACTTCAGGCCATGGCTCTGGCACCAGCTATCTGTTTCCGTGAGTCCCTTCTGAAGGATATCCGTGTCCGATGCACTTTCCACTATGGCGCCCAGTTTGCAGTCGCCTGCAAACTTTGTCAGCCAAAGTCCTCCCATGTTGGCCTGTACTTCTGAGAAGTAGATGCCAAACAATAGGGGCCAAGGACCGAGCCCTGTGGGACACCACTTGTGACCGGCTTGGAGTCTGACATAGCGCCAGCAACTCTAACCCTGTGGGTTCTGTCCTTAAGCCAGTTTGCAACCCATCTTGTGACATATGGGTTTACATTTAAGCTGGTAAGTTTTTCTACAATACCGAGTGGGGTATTGTGTCGAAGCCTTTGCAAGGTCAAGGTAGGCTGTATGGACTGCCTTTCCCTCATCAATGGCCTTGGTGACTGTTTCAAGAAGTCACCAAGTTCAAAAGGCATGATCTTCCCTTGACAAAGCCAAACTGGGTCGGGTCCAATGTCTGCAAGTCCCCTATATCTTTGTTTATGAGCTCCATTATGATCCTCTCCATAGCTTTGCAGACTAGACTTGTTAAGCTTATGGGGCGGTAATTACCAGGGTCTGTAGAGGCGCCGCCTTTGTGGAGTGGGACCACAGTTGCCATACGCCACTCCTTGGGCACGTATCCTGTGGTAAGGCTGAGATTAAACAGCTGCCTTATGTGTGGGTTTAATTCCTCATTTAGCTCGTGTAGCACACAGCCGGGGACACCATCCGGTCCCATTGATGCTGTGTTTTTAGCTTTAGAGAGAGCAGCTTTCACCTGCGCATTTGAGATGTCCGTGGGTAGTGGGTCCGTGGGTCCGAGGGTAATGTGACATAGTTTTGGGTGGAGATGAGAAGAAACAAATGTACAAAGGCTCAGCCTGCCAGGCATTAGTTTCTGCATGTAACACAAAAGTTGGAAATACTCACAGACAAAAAGGAAAGAGTGTTGAAGTATATTAAAAATGCAGAGTGCAAGAAGCAATGCAGAAGGATATACATTTGGTAAGAAATGAGCATGTAAATTTAACAAAGAAAGGATTTTAGGATGGATATTAAACAGAATATATTGAACAAAACCAAAGGGGAATGATTAGATTAGTTGCTCGAGGGTCTCCAATACTGATAGAAAAGGAAAAAAAGACAGTGGTAAATTTGTTGTGTTATGGGACTCTTGGCAAGGGAGGAGGATTATGCTGGCATGCATTTATATTCCACCAAAACCTTTAGTTATGGAGCTTAAGAAAATTTGGTAGAAAGAATCTGCTTTGACATGATATTACTTGTAGGTGGGGACCAGAACTTGGATTTGGAATAATGAAGATGTATTGGGGGGGGTCTAAAAGGGAAAATATAACAAAAGAGGGTAGATTTCTGAAGAAATGTATAAAAATGTTTGGTATGGAAGTTGTGAATTCTGCAGTAGGAACTGAGAATTTACATATTATTCCTCGAGGTACAAGTATTTGGGAAGACTAGATAGAAATTATATTTAATAGGCATATTTGCACTTAATTGAATGCTTTGAAACATCCAATAACTATTTCAGATCACGCACCTATAAAAACTGAGATAAAATGCAGGGTAATTAAATAAAAATGAGACACTGGCACTTTCCCAAAAGTTAAAAAGAGAGGAATTTAAAGAGTGGGTAGTGGAAGTTATTTGAGAGCTATTAGGGAAGATAGAAATATCTTCAGAAATTCTAGGTAGGTAGTGAGTGGAATAAAATGAAAATGGAAACTAAACATCTTGTATAAATAAGAGATACTGATATAGTTGAGAAATAGTAGGAATTACTTTAACCTTTGTCAAGCTGTCCAGGTATTGCAGAATAAGGGGAATCTCACAGTGAAAGCAGAAGTCCAAATACCGAGTACTAAAGAGAAAGCAAGGGATATCTGGTTAATGTTCATGAGCTTAGAAAGACTGACATTAAGCATTTACTTTTTTTTGATAACTCCAGAGCACAAAAACTGTTAGCACAATAGATTAGGCAACAAAAAATTGAAAGGGTTGTTACTAAACGTAGGGAGCCTATAACAAAAAAAAAATAGGGATCCTGTAGAGGTTTAATTTCAGAAATTTTATGAACATTTATATAAAATAGAGAAATTTGGAAATCAAGAAAAGAGCACAAATGGAAATATTTATAGAAGACTTAAATATGCCAAGGTTAGAGATAGAGTTTCAACAACTAACACTTGATAGAAGAGGATAGGAGGGGATGAGAAAAAACAATGATGTATAATCAATCTTCAGGAAAGTCTGCAGGAACAGGTAGTATTTCTGTGGAAGTTTGGAAGTTAGGGAGGAAAATGATAAAGATCTGGAAGATTTTGTTTAACAGCATTTTAAAAGGAGGGAAACACTAACATCAAGCTGTAATGGCTGTGTTACCTAAGGACTTCATACAGACCAATTTCTATTTTAAATCATGATTATTAAGTGTTTATGCTTATACTAGCTAAAAGAATGGCAAAGGTGTTGCAAAAATTGATATGGGTTAGTGTGGTTTTGTGTAGGGCTGGCAGACATTTGACAGCATTAGTAAAACGATGATGATTCAGATGGAAAGAGAAGGTAAGAAAATAACACTGTTGGTGGGTCTTGGTGCATAGATGGCATTCGACAGAGAAAGCTTGGATTTTATGAGAAGGGCAGTGGAAGCATTTGTATTCCCCTGATACAATAATAAGGTTAATTAGAATATGTGAAGGATCAGAGGCAAGAATTAAAGTGGAACATTTCCACCCTGATATGTTGTTGTGGAACAGAGGGAACCAAGCAGGGATGTTCTCTTCCCTTTTGTTATTTGCTTTATATTTAGAGCCACTGGGAAAGAAAATAAGGGACTCAGAAATTCAAGGATGTAATTGATATGGTAATCAAGAAAAGTTGACTTTATTTCCAGATGATATTATTTTGTATCTGATAAATCCAGAAAAGGATATCTCGGTGTCGTGGAATGTTTCAAGACAGTTTCACGTCTATTCAGTATGTAAAATTAATGAAGATGAAACAAAGGCTATAGGTATAAATTATGTACCTGCACACAGTTTGGTTCAGCAATACCCACATTTATGAGGACACAACAAAATAAAGTACTTAGGAGTATGGATTTAAAAGGCTTGTGTTGTGGCAGCTAGGGATATGTAGGAAGAGACTAAACAAAAGATAATACAACTTAAAACCTGGACAGTCTTGTTTATGGATACAGATAGTAAGATACAAGCAGTGAAATATGTTTTACTCCCTTTATTTTTCTATACGTGTCAGGCATATGTTTATGTTTTGATCTGGCTATAAAATGATTACTGTCAGTTATAAATTTGTTCTGGCTATAACGTGATTGCTCTTAATTATATATTTGTTCTGGTTATAAAGTGATTGCTTTCAGTTGTAAGTTGACCTGACTTTACATCTTCAGGCACAATCCCCAACTCCTCAAGTGACCACCTACCAGCCTATATTCACAGGATTATCACTCAACTCACAAAGCAACAACAAGTTCAAATCTATATGCAAACTAAAAAAATTCAGCAAAGAGGTATTTAATGACTCTCTAAGAGCTACAAGACTGGTCCATCCTAAAAAGACTCCCCCTTAATGATGCAGCTGAACATTTCAACAGCACCTTCCTAAGCATTCTTAGCTCCCTAGCCCGTCAGCAAACAAAAAAAATAACTATTCCCCATGGCTAACCAAATCATGTAAAATTCTAATGAAAGACAGGGACAAAGCATGAACTGCCTGCCTAAACAATAAAAACGACATAACTCTTCGGTTACACAGGCAACTCCGCAATCAAACAAAAAGACAAATATTGCATGACAAAAATATCATATCCTACATTCAAGATAACCCCAGAAGCAACACTAAGAAATTCTGGTCCTCTGTAATGTCGCTATTCAACCCAGGGAATAAAAATAATCCCAGTCCGTACCACAATATTCCACTTTTTCAAACAGTCACCAAGTTCAACTTTATAGAGTCCATATCCAACCTAAAAGTAAACCCAACTCATCCACCCCAACTCACTACTTCTACTAATACCCCCAATACTAACCTCTACATACCCCACACATTAAACACGCCACCAACCCCTCACTCATAACCAAAAACCAAACCATCCCCAACTTACTTTTCAGCCCATCCCTTTATCTCAAAAAAAAAAAAAAAAAACTAGTACAAAAACTGAAACCTCGCTCAACCTCAGTATACAGCCTCCCACCAGAATACCTAAAGCTTGCCACAGAGGGAGTTGCATTCCCTGTTAGCATCTTAATGAATAGATCCATAGTTGAATCACATATCTTTAACCTATGGAAAAGATCACACATTATCTCTTTACATAAGGGAGGAAACTCCACTGGCATCACAAACTTTCATCCTATTGCAGTCTTATCCCCCCCACCTAAGATTGTAGAAAAATGTGAGCACCTACACTTCTGCACCATCTTACACAGAACAACCTACTTTTCCACATTCAGCATGGCTTTAGACCTGCACACACTACCTCAACAACTTTATTATCTTTCATGGACTCTGTCAACTAAGCCCATGACACTGGCAAACTAGTATCTGAAGTATTTCTAGATTTGTTAAAAGCATTTGACATGGTATCTCACCAGAAACTCCTTAAAGAACTGTCCAGCATTGGTCTATCTCCCTCCTCACTTCAGTGGTTTTATACAGGCAGCAAGCAGTAAAATGGCAGGGCTGTATCTCCCTGTATCACATCACCCCCCACAGATGTACATCAAGGATCCATCCATGGCCCATTACAAATATCTTCATCAATAACTTGCATACTTCCCCCTGTGAAGGCACTCTAATCCAATATGCAGATGGCTCCATCATCATCTGCTTATCAAACACATAAACTTACCTTCAACAGATAACACAACAAGCTTTCTCTTCCATAGAAACATGGCTCTCCAGTGCTGAACTCCTACTGAACCCCCCCCCCCCCAAAAAAAGCTGCTTCTCTTCACCCATTAATCCCATAGCTCCAACAAAACAAACTTCAAGATCTTTTCAGCCAACAATACTGAAATTGAATTGGTGCAGCATACCAAACTAGTAGGTGTCACATTGATGATAATCTCATGTTTGCCGAACATATACAAAACAGTATAAAAAAACACCAAAAATGAGGCATGCTATAAAAGAATAAAAACTTCTTCACAGCAGCTACCAGAAATTACCCTAGCCAAAACCTACCTCTTGCCAAACTAGGCATGCTATACAGGAAGAAAAACTTGCTGACAGCAGCTAACAAAATTACCCTGGCCAAAACCTACCTCTTACCTCACAATTATATGGGGCTGCAATTCTAACTAACAGACCTCCCTAAGAAAAAAAACTAGAAAGCTGCTATAACGAAATTTGCCATAAATGCAACTCCCCTAACTCATCACTGTAAAGCCCTACATTCTCTAATATGGCTTGAACTTCTCCTCCACCTCCAATACATACCAACTTACTTAACTATGTACTACGGTATAGAAAATCATCCACAACCCACTAGCTTGTCCTGCAGTTAGCCCATTAATCAGTTTTTATATCCCAAATAACCATCTCAGATCTGAAGACAAACATCTCCTCACAACTAATAAACCTAACAAAACCTCAGCTCTAAGCCATTACTCCTGCTCTGTGGCAAAACTATGGAAATCCCTTCTATCAAAACTGCTGCTAACCTGCAGTCCTTCAAAACCTCTATAAAAGAATACTTCAACAAGGCTTGGATTTGCTCCTGTATGAGCCCAGGCTAAGGTACTCTTACACTGTTTTCTACCTCTACTTTCTCTATCCCCACTACTAACTTATCCTATCCTAACCTCCCTTCCACTACACATACTCCCCTAAGGTTACACTTATACTTTTTCCACATCTATTCCTACTATCCCCTCTATCACACCCTGCCCTTCTCTACTCGTTCTATCCTACGCCTTTACCAATATAATCTGTTATCATAATTCATGACCTCTAGAATATTAATAGTCATTATGATAATCATCTATTATGTAAATTATGTTGCATCTTCCTATTATCAGGCTTTCCATATAATTTATGCTTGAACAATATGACTTATGTTTGTTGAGTTTTTATTCTGACAAACCAATGTGTAGTTTTTTTAAATTGTGTGCTTGAATATTATGACTTTATGTCTGCTAAGTTCTTATTCTGACAAACAAATATGCTTTCATGTTTGTCCTTGAATGTTATGACTCTATTGTGTCTGTCAACTTTTTTCATTCTGTTAACCATGTTTATCTGGAACTTTTCTCCTGGCCTCAGCTGAAAATGAGTACCTCTTGAGCCAGTTAGAATTTCCCAGTAAACAAATGCCAAATAAATAAATAAATTAACTAGAGAAGAAGTTGTTTAGAATAATTAATAAAGAGTTGAAGGAATTTATCTAGGAGGGGAACAGGGCAAGGGTAAAGTGGAATTAGTTTATCTTGCAGTAGAACAAGGGGGGTTAGGATTACCTGATTTGAAGGGATATTTTGGAGCTACATAGTTGAGACTCCTATAAATTACACATGCAGAAGGTTATAATTCAGAATGGAAAGGGATGTAGCGGGGGGTTCAAGAAATAGAGAGAGTGGAATTTTGGACACAGATTTTTAAGGAGAATAATAACCATACTGAATATTATATTCATGCAGTAGCAGAACATATTCTAAGAAATAAGCCAACATAAGAATGGAGAAAGGAGATGTTACCAGTAGGGATGGCTGCAGGTAGGAGTGCATAAAATAGACAAAAGGGGTATACTTTACTGGAGAACATTGGCAAATGAACCAGGGTATTGGGAGCAAATAACTAAAGAAGGAAAGGGGTGGGATGAGGCCAAGAAGATGTTTGGACTGCAAGATAGAAACTGCCTTCCCTACCAAAGATTGATATCAGAGAGAAAGGGATAGGGGAATCTTAAGTGAAAGACTTGCCCTGGTGGGGGGTTTAATTGATTTTAGAATAGAAGCCACTTTTTAAAAAAGGATAATTAGTAAGGCATATAAAATATTGCATGATAGCTATAAGATTCAACCAGAGGAGGTTAGAAGAGATTGGGAAGAGAAACTTGGAAAGCAATTTGCAAGAGAACAATGGCTCCCAAGTATACAACAAAGTCACGAAGATTAGGATCTTTGCTTGGAAGTGTTTACATATGTATTGTTATACCCCAAGCATACTTAATAAAATGTTTCACAGATAGATAGCAAATGTTGGAAGTGCGATGGGGAAGAAGGAAGAACTGAGCAATTTATGTGATGTTGGATTGATGATAGTTGTACAAAAGAACATACGTAATGTATAACGTATGTATGTGGGAATATGTTAATATGGTTTGTTTTCTTTTATATAAATGTATATGTTTGCCTTTGTCTTAAGTAATAATTCAATAAAGCTGTTATAAATTTGAGGTACAGTTGAAAGATGTGTTAGCATACCTTTCTTATTGTTCCTCTGTCATTAAAGCTGTTCTGCGTAGGTACCTATATATAAAATGCCAGTATGTTTTTAAGTTTCATAACATTCTTTTCACTTTTGTGGCCTTGTATGACACGCTGTTAAGTCTTGTGTTAACACTAGCTAGTATGCAGTAAAAGAACTAGTTGACTGATATTGGCTGTGTTATTGTATTTACTTATAGTTAAACTCTGTCCCTAGTATCCATATTAGGGCTACATAAAATAAGAATGTGTACAGTTATAGTTTGTTTGGTTTCCCCAAGTTTTTTGATTCCATGTACAAAATAAATGTATTTATAATACAGCTGTACTACAGCTTTTACTCACATCTTGGGTGCCTTTCACAGTCAATACTGGTTTATTTCACATGGCATCCTGTATATGTTATGTTACACATTTTAAAAATAAGTTTCTATAAGAGAAGAGAAAAATCAATAAGTTGTTTTGTGAAGTCGTGTTTCTTTTGACTGTTATGCATTGCTTTCTTCTCTCACTTACTGCTGTTATGCATTGCTTTTGACTGTTATGCATTGCTTTACTGCAGTAAGTGAGAGAAGAAAGCAATGTATAACCGTCAAAAGAAACACGACTTTACAAAATCAATAAGTTGTTTTGTGAAGTCATGTTTCTTTTGACTGTTGTGCATTGCTTTCTTCTCTCACTTATTGCAGTAAAGTGATAAAGGAATGTTGATATGTTCTTCATGATTTCATGTAAACTTTGATATATTAAAATACCCTCATTCTGCAAGCAGTCAGGATAATTAAAAGCATACTATCTTTTTTTCCTTCTAGGTCACCAACAATGGCAGGGGGACTTTTTGCCATGGAAAGGAATTATTTTAATGAACTTGGACAATATGACGGTGGCATGGATATCTGGGGAGGTGAAAACCTTGAAATCTCATTTCGGGTAAAGTGATTGTTTTTGAAGCTCTGTAACTGGACAGGATTATCTCCATACACTCATCATTACAGACTTTCTCCATTGTGTGTGTCAAATTTCACAGCAGATCATCTGAGCGTCATGAAGTAACCCTGTTAAGCCCTTACTGTGCATTCTAGGATTTCTTCTGCTTGATCATAAAAGCCGTTAATATTTAAATGATGCTGGTCTTAATCTCTGCCAGTCGTATAAGTAGGGGTTTAGTATTAAATTTGCATTTGTGTTGATTTTAAAATTCAGATTTAGTGCAACCCTGTCATATTTAGTTTGGCTGTGATACTAAAATGTTGCTTCATTGACATTACTGCCTATGTCCTTTTAGGTATGTGTTTCTCATATCTGTTATTTTTATGTCCCTTAAATCTGTTGTGATGTATTTCATTTTGCAAACAGCACTGTATTTTTTTTTTTAATTATTATTGAGGTTCATTATAAACAGGCAGCAAGCACCCTAATATAATCCCAGCAGTTTTTTCAGGGGCATTTTTTTTTGTAGAGTTTTCACATTCAGTGACAGGATCGCATAAAATTTGTGGCACTACATCTTAGGGGACACATGTACTGGTGTCAGTCATTAACTGTTTCATCTGTCAATGCATCTTTTCACCTGCCTATCTCTTAATGAAGCTGTTCTGTGAGCTCGCCAGAGATGGCCCTTTATTACGGTATTTCTTTAAGCACAGGGAAACTGTGACTTATTTCTGACTCTGTGACACACAGTATGCAGATGATAAGTGCAAATATTCCAACCCTATGCTACAACCTCTTCACAGTAAAACACTTTAGCCTGTGCTGTGTTATGGTCCTTTTATTGTCAGGTGTTAACATGGCTGTTTTAAAGGTGGAATTACTTTGTGCGTAATCCACTCTGTCCTCATATTTTTTTCTAATCGATGTTATGATGTGAAGTTGTTCAATCTCACCATTTGTTCTTGCACGTGGGTTGGAGCCGATCCATCGGCTCCGAGTCGGCCGCTTTCCAAGCTCTAGATCTCTTAGAAGCATGAGACACAGTCCCTATCCCATGATTCTCTGCTGCCAAACCCAAAATCTAGTTTGCCGCTGCAAGGGATCACACGATCTACTGAAGAAGCTCGGGCCAGTATTCTTTTTTATTGTATATTTGAATATTTAGACTTTAATATCTATCAGGGATCTGATATTTAGTGAGGCTTCACTTTTTTCTTCCTTTTTGGTGGTTTAGAGTAGGTAATCTAAGCTAGTATTTTGTTTTTAGTTCGGAGTGGTTTGCTCCTAGGCCTTTAGCCTTTTTTGATTTACTCTTCTTGACAAGGCTCTGCCAAATTTAATACCCTATCCCCTTATAGTCTGTATTGAGTGTTTGTTTTTCTTTCTATAGTTATTGCGGTTCAGGGATCTGAACTTCTAAGCGGGTTTTGTGGTGTTATTGGAACAATTTTTTCATAATGTCAGAAAAGCAAAAATCTGGTTTCAAAAAGTGTGACTGTGGACAAAAGATGTCCATCATGGATAATCATAATTCTTGTGTTTATTGTTTGGGTCCGCTGCATTTACAGGAGGATTGCTCTATCTGCCATTCCTTCAGTGGCAGGGTGTTATTAGAGAGGAGAAGGAAATTGGTAGATAGAGGACTGTTGAAATTGGACTTCCAGGATATATTGGATAAGACTGACCAGACCTCCAAGTCTTTGAAGGGGGCGAAGTCGTCTAAGGTGTCTTCGGAGCACAAGTCTTTGGGCTCCGAGCACCTGTGGCAAGACTCGGTTGCCGGCTCCACAGCCTTCAGAGCCATGCACCGAGATCTTACCTCGGAGCCAAGTCATTGTGTTGGAACCAGTGTCGGAGGTTTTGAAATCTCCGATCCTCAAGCCATTGGCTTCTTCGGCTCTTTCGACCCGTTCTTCCGGTGCCCTTTCTGACATCGATGTGGACCGAGTGGTACAGAGACTTTTGGTGAACCCGGACCTGGCCAAATTGCTTGCTGCTTCGACCCGGTTGGCTTTGAAGCCTACGACCCCTCCTTCCACGAGTTTTGCTCCTCCTCCAAGGCCAGTCGAGCCTTCGGAGCTGGAAAGAGAGGATCCGATAGTGGTGGAACCCTCGGAGCCAAGGCCTGTTCCAGTGCTCTCGGCTCTTTTGACCTTGACTTCTTCGTTTCCAATCCAAGAATCTCGGAGCCGACACTCTCTCGCCGGTTCCAAGGGGGGGAGTCAAACCGATGCTTCTGTTCCGACTCTCCCTCTCGGGGCTTCGGCGCAGATGAGCTCGGTTCCATCCTCTGGTTCAGAGTCCGTGGTCTCAGCCCCTGGGAGGCTGCCATCTTCTTCGGAACTGGCGGACTCCTCGGGTTGGGAAACCGGTGCCTTCGATGCCATGAGGAAGGTCATGTCTCCTATGACCCTCACTTCTTCGGTTCCTTCCTCTTCCTCCCCTAAAGGGCCGCACTCTATCTCTATACCACAGGTTCTCACTAAGCGTCGAGACCCAGAGCCTCAGATAACCCCATTGGGTGACCCCTGCTTGACCGAGACTTCACCAGATGCCCCCACTGATGAAGTTCCCAGGAAAAGACTGTGTAAGAGGAGGCATATAGATTCCCCCCAGGAATCCTTAGCATCAGACACCGACTTGGAGGAATCAGAAGGGTCCCCATGGTTCTCCTCTGAGGATGTCTCTTTTGCAGACATCCTTGAAATACTAAGGCAGAGGGGTGACTGGCAGTCCCTTACCCCTACTGAGGATGAATTGGTGCTCCTGAAGGCTATTGGGTCTCAGCCCTCCACCTCCTGGGTTATTTCGCCTATCGATGAATTAATGGACTTGATCGCTCGAAAGGTGTGGGAGTCTCCTGATTCTATGGAACCGGTCCCTCGGAGACCCAACAAATTTATCACTTGCCCTCAGGATAAGTCATTTCTCACAAAAGGGGTTCCCGTTGATGCCATGGTGGTGGCAGCGGCCACCAAGAAAGAGATGTCAGACACCTCTTCCTCTGTCCATCCTCCTAATAGAGATTCCAGGACAATGGACAGATATGGGAAATGCATCTTTAGTTCTGCGACATTTGCAATGAGATCGCTTAACTATTTAACCCGTCTTCAACAAGATCTCCTAAAAGAGCTTGGAGATATTCTACAGGGCAACACAGGTGATGCTGTCTCCCAGAAAGTGGCGGCACAGCTTAACACCCTTAATTCCATTGTAAACTCGTCCATGAGGCTCATTTCTTATGCAGCCGAGGGAATCGAGCTGGGCAGCGGGTTCAGCGATAGCTCTGTGGAGACAATCCTGGATGCGCTTATGCTCCTTTGTGGAAACCTTCAAGTCTTCCTTTGTGAATACCCCATTTGAATGCTCTTCCTTGTTTGGGCTGAAAGTCAAGGAGACACACACTAGGTGTGAGCAGGAAGGAAAGACTCTATCTGCCTTAGGAGTCCGTTTTTCCACCCCCACTAGACCATAACCCAAAGGGCAGAGAGGTGGAAAAATGTGGTTCCGAAAGTCCCAAGGAGCTTTCCAAAACACACGTAGTGAAACCCTCTCCAGGGGCAGAGGAGGGGGTGTAGTGGTAGATGCTGCCCAGGCGGCAGAGGGGTTCCGCAGAACCAGGGTGACAGGGAGCAGTTCCCTGGCAAACCCTATCAGCGCTCCTGAGGGGAGGCCCGACCGTCCTACTCTGGAGGTAGTCGGGGGTCGCTTAGCTTTATACCCGGATGCCTGGCTAGGAATTACATCAGATTCCTGGGTAAAAAGCATAATCACCAGAGGGCTACATCATTCCCTTTTCAGAATTCTCTTCCATTCGGACAAGAATCCCAGACGTTCCACCCAGTCTGCGGAGTCTAGCAGCTGTAGAAATTCAGAGGCTGCTGGAAAAGTCATCAAGCCAGTTCTGGCGGACCAAATAGTATCCGGAACTTACTCGGTTCTTTTTAGTTCCAAAGAAAACAGGGGACTGGAGGCCCATGTTAGACCTCAGCAATCTCAACTCCTTTGTCAAAAAGGAAAAGTTCCAGATGGTCATGCTTCAGTCGATAATCCCGTTTCTCGAAACGGGCGATTGGATGTGCTGAATAGATCTCAAGGATGCCTACTACCATATAAAAATGGCCAGGCCATCCAGAAATCACTTGCATTTCTGGCTGGGGGCCAGTCACTACCAATTCCGCGCTCTGCCCTTTGGTCTCACCACAGCCCCCAGAATGTTCACCAAATGCATGGCAGTTGTCACGGCTCACCTGAGACGTTTAGGATTCTGGGTGTTTCCATATCTCGATGACTGGCTCCTCACCGCCACCACCAGGCATCAACTGATTCACGCCAGGGATTACATTATCAGCCTGTGCTCCCAGTTGGGCATAACCTTAAATTTAGAAAAATCTGCTTTATCGCTGTCGCAGCATATTTCCTTTATAGGAGCAGATCTAGACACCACCACCGCCCTGGTCAGATTGCCTCAAGATCGAGTAATCTCTTTACGAAACCAAGTATCCCCTTTTTTTGATGGAAAAGAAAGTCCCTGCATTCCAATTTCTGAAGCTGTTAGGCACCATGGCAGCGACTTTCATAGCGGTTCCTCTGGGGCGCATGCACATGAGGATACTCCAGTGGTTACTCTTCACACAGTGGTCTTATCAACAACTTCCAATGTCACATGAGATTCTGCTGACAAATACTTCCAAAAAGGACTTCCTTTGGTGGTTGAACAGCCACCAAGTTACTGTAGGTCATCTGTTTGTACTCCCCCCTCCAACAGCCACAGTGACCATGGATGCTTCCCTGATAGGGTGGGGGGACTGTGTCAGGGAAGAACTGTCCAAGGTACTTGGTCAGAGATGGAATCCAGTTTGCACATCAGTGTCTTGGAGTTGAGAGCTGTGTTCCTAGCATTGCAACACTTTCATGACTCTCTACCTCAAGAGACGATTGCAATACAGACAAGACAACATGTCGGTAGTCTGGTACATCAACAAGCAAAGGGGGGAAACCAGATCTTACCCCTTATGCCAAGAGGCCCTGAGAATTTGGCAATGGGCTGTATCCACTGGGTGCTTCCTGATAGCAACGCACATCCCGGGGTCATCCAGCGTGATAGCGGACAAATTAAGCAGAGCCATTCTATTGCCTCACGAGTGGTTCCTCAAAGAACGAGTGGCGGGAAGGATATTCCG
Source organism: Protopterus annectens (assembly GCF_019279795.1). NCBI lineage: Eukaryota > Metazoa > Chordata > Ceratodontiformes > Protopteridae > Protopterus > Protopterus annectens. Next base: position 445,050,686 of record NC_056732.1, on the reverse strand, counting down.
CAAATGGGGCCAACCTTGCTGCGACCTTTTTGCATCCCCGATGAATGCCAAATGCAGAAGCTACTTTGCCCTATACCCTCCACCGGGGGAAATCCCAAGGGATGCACTCGTACACGATTGGCCCTCGGGTCTCCTATATGCCTTTCCTCCATCTCCGCTGATTCCCAAATTTTTACAGAAAGCCAAAAGCCTGGGAAGGGCTGTTATTCTGATAGCCCCGTTTTGGCCTCAGCAGATATGGTTCCCCTTCCTTCAACAATACCAAATGGAAGAACCTTGGGTTCTGGACCCAGTGCCAGACCTTCTGACTCATTCGTCGGGAGTTCTTCACCCCTCTCTTGTATCCCTCAAACTGACAGCTTGGCTGCTCCACTTCCCAACCTAGCCAGGTCTCATGATTTGTCTTCCGCAGTTCCTCATATTCTGGTTTCCTCGCATAAAGTCTCCACCAGGAAACTATATAACAGTAAATGGAAACAATTTGGTCATTGGGCTTCTCAACATGGTATTGATCCCTTTATTGCCCCTATTCATAGCATTCTGGAATTTTTTACTTCACTTTTCCACGGTGGAGCGGCAGCCGCTACTATAAGGGTTCAATTGGCTGCCATATCTAACTTCCATGTGGGATGCGGAGGTTCTAACATTATGTCCCACAGATTATGTAAAGCATTTTTGAAAGGGACTCATCATCTTCGACCCCCTATCAGATATCCGATTACTCCCTGGAATCTAAATTTGGTGCTGTCTCAACTCATGCTTCCCCCTTTTGAGCCCGCATCTTCTTGTCCGTTGAAGTTCCTTTCTTGGAAGACAATTTTCTTAGTGGCCATTACTTCGGCGCATAGAGTTTCTGAGCTTCAAGCACTCTCTGTTAGGCCCCCATATTTGGTCTTTCACCCCGACAGGGTGTCTCTAAGAACAAATCCATCCTTTCTCCCAAAGGTCTGTTCTAAAGCAAACTTGAACCAGTCCATTGAACTTCCCACTTTTTTCAGGCATCATGCCAGTAAATTGGAATACATGTTGCATAAGCTTGATGTCCATAGACAACTGAGATTTTGTTTGGACAGAACAAAAGGATTCAGAAAATCAGATCAACTATTTGTTTCCCATGCAGACAATAAGAAGGGCCTTTCGGTATCCAAAGTTATGTTGTCCAAATGGCTTTCTGATTGTATAAAGTTTGCATATTCTTCATCCCATCAACCTTTAGAAAGTGAAGTGAAAGCTCATTCTACCAGGGCTGTTTCTGTCCTTAGCTCACGCAGCTCACTTACCTTTGGACACCATTTGTGCAGCTGCTACTTGGTCCAAACCTCATCCATTTATTACTCATTACAAAGTGGACAGGGCCTCCAGGGACAGGGCTTCCTTTGGTTCCACCATTCTTAGGAATGTACTCCCATGAGCCACCCAGGATTAGGGTGCTTGGGACGCTACCCACATGTAAGAACAAACGGCGAGATTGAACAACTTCACATAAAGAAGTTATGTTCTTACCGTAACGTTCCATGTGAGTTTTTCATATCGCCTTTGTTCTTACACTCCCTCCCACCTTCCCCCTCCATGTTCTAGAAGAACGGGTATGGCTGGTGGTCTGTTTGATCTTACTAGTATCCTCTTGTCAGCCAGGTTATCTTTTAACTAATTGTAAATAGTTACTTTGTTATATTGGGTTGCTTAGTTGTGTTTCTTGCTGGTTTTCAGCAAACTAGATCTGGGGTTTGGCAGCAGAGCATCATGGGATAGGGACTGTGTCTCGAGCTTCTAAGAGATCTAGAGCTTGGAAAGCGGCCGACTCAGAGCCGATGGATCGGCTCCAAACTCACGTGTAAGAACAAAGGCGAGATGAGCAACTCACATGGAACGTTACTTTTAATTTAGAGTCTGGAATCTAGATACTTACTCCCAGCACCCCCAAGAAGGTAGATGCCCTCTACTGGATCCCCGCAAAGTAGTGTGAGATTCTTAATAAAAACATGTGCACTGATTTGTGCATGATCTATGCAGTTTGTTACAGATAAGAGAGCTCAGAATATTTTTAGTTTACCAACATGCCCACCTGCAATGTTGATGACCCTGGTTAAGCTAACAGTCCAACAGTGCAGGGATGACTGATAACAGAAAGAAGTGAGGATGCAAAACCTTCTTGCTTTTCCCTGGTGATACAGAAGGGCCATACCTATGGGTATCCATTTTACCAGTGAATCTTAATGGAGACTTGGTACTTGATTAGATGCATCTTGATGGAAAAGATGCAGGGCTACCAAATAGGTTATATCACTTATATAAGCAAGTGATGTTCCCTTTTTCTGTCCCTTACATGCTTACCTTTAGGGCATGTGTTGAGTCTTGCACAGAGCTAGGTATAACCTTTAAAGTAAATAAAGCTTTTTTCACTTTAACACTGGTGAAGAGTTTAAGACATTTGATATGGTGGAGAAAATGTAGTTTTCAGAGGAGTTTAATTTAATTGAAATAGACAAAATGTGATTCTCTACTCCCTTTCTTGGGTTTTGGTCCCTCAACTGTTTGTTTTGGTTGTCCATTTTCAACATCTTAGTGCATCAAGCAGTAGAAGTGTTTTTAGAGCTTTCTGATTCTGGAAACAAGGAAAATGTGTATGGGTAACTTACAGTGGATTTTGAATTGGACGTACACATGGTATACTTCACTTTTGAATGCTGATGCTATGGCTAGAGTTGGATTATGTGTACCTTGGGCCCTGGTGGTGTTTAAACCATGGACCCCCAGCAGAGTAACATATTTTAAGTTTTAACACAGTGACCACACTAAGGAATAGCAATTTACTTCACACAAGTGCACACTAGTTTTTCAATTCCTGATAAATGACAAGTCTGAAATGAGTATACAACAACAAGAAAGGTTATATTAATGCACAGATGGTCTCCCATCCCTACCCAGAAATTATAGCCACTTTAATTAACTACACCTCAGATATTTGATTGTGATAAAAATAATGGCCAGTAGTCTTGTATTTCAAGTTTGCTTCACACAAATTGTGGTCACAGTAATTTATTACAGCTTACTTCCCACAAATGCACCCTAGTTTTGTAATATCAGAATAAATACTGTTTAGAATGCAAAGATGACAAGACAACTTAGTTTCATCCACGGATAGGTTAGCTTCCACCCTCCCACACTCATCCAACAGTCATACCCAGTTTGCACCTCAGACAATTGATTTTGATAAAATAACAGTCACAATAATACATTTCAAGTGTGTTTCGCAAGCACCCATTAATTAGTATAGCCACAATAAAGTATTATAATTTAGTTTCACATAAATGTACACTAGCCTACAAACACAGATAAGAGAGTAAGATATTTTCATCCTCAGCTTCCCACCCCACCCAGCAGTTATATTCACTGTGTTGATTGTTTACACCTTAGATGCACAACTGTCATGAAAAGTAATAGGCAAACAGTAACTATTTCAGCTTTTGTTTTACACTAAGCAATAATCAGAGTTAAGTATTCCAACATGTTTCTTAAAAATTGTATTAGTCCTGCAAAGCCAGAATAATGACTAAAAAACAACAGTCAGTCATTTTCATTTACGAACCCACGAATTATAGTTATTTTGTCTTTCTATATTCCAGATATTTGACTGTAATAAAATGAAGGAAAATAAAATAATGGCCACACAAATTTATTGTTAGTTTCACCTGTGATTTCCTCCTTACTTGTGTTGTATTTTTGGTTAGGTGTCTTATTGTACCTTTTGTAGTTGCCTTTATAAAACACACAGCCATACCTCTAATCCTCTTAGCACAAAAGTCAGGTAGAAAAGCCAATATAATGGGGGGGGGGGGCAAAGGCTGAAAAGCAGAGACATATTGTAAATATTGCTTGTAAATAGGAAGTTGCTAGAGCAACTTGTTTAGCAATAGTATGCATTTTTCTGAAGCATATGAACTCTGGAACTCAAATGCCTGTCATTATTTATTGCTGTAATTGTCAACACTTTGCCAAAGAACACAAACATTTCACAAAGAACAAACCAAACATATGAGCCAAAGTCAGCAGCACCCCCCCCCCCTCCCCCCACCAAGCTAAGTACTCTCATAGCTCTCATTATTTTCATTATGTTAAAACAAGTATCAGAGATAAAGCAAAAAATAATTGGAGTATATAGGCCCAAATTCATGATCAGATTTTAAATATTGTTCTCATATGTACTTAAAAAGCTGCCAGAACAGCAGGGGTTATATTAACATGCATTTTGATGAAGGGTATGAAGTTTGAAACTCAAATGTCTGTCATTACTCATTGGTAGAAAATCACAAATTATATGAGGAGCAGACCAGAAATATGAGCAATAAATCAGGGACGTTCTGGGAATTAGGAACAGTTTAGAGATGATGCACTCAGACCCCATCCAGTAAAGTTCTCTTGCAGCTCTCAACCTATCATTGCAAGAATTTGGGACACAGCCAAAAAAATAATGCAAGAGCAAAAGCCCCAAATTAGGTTAAGGGGAACAGTATTGCTCTTAGATATTTAAAAGGGTGCTAAAATAACAAGATTTACATTAGTATGCAATTTCAATTGACTGCAGTCCTCAACAGATTGGTGGAAACCACACATTTTAAGACCAGAAATATGAACAAAGACACTTTTAATTGTGTTCCTTTATAGAGAGTCTGAAACTCAAATATTTTTATTTATGAAACCAGAGTTATCAGATCTGATGAAGGTCACATCTCATATAGTGAACAAAAGCCCTCATGTTTTAAAGTTTAGAGTAACTCTGGCACCTACATTTTTGATTTTATATTTTTCAGGATTATGTAGTTGGATTTTTGTTGTGGTGACTTAAAAAATAAAATAAAGAAAACAGTCCTTGGTGTGCCAGCCCTCCCTCTCCTTCTTTTGCCATGGGCCCATCAGCCACCTGAATTGCCCCTATTATAATCCGCCACACGCTGGGGCAATAGATTCTGGTATGTGCCTCCAAAAGATAGCATGGCTGAAGCTCTCTTTTAAGGATAAATTCCAGTAGACCATCCTGAATGCCCCCTTACTGGGGAGTAGAGGGTCCTTTTTGATCATATTGACTAGGACTTGGTGAAACTTTCAGAAGAAGGATTAAACTTTGAATTTTGTGAAAATTCTCCTAGCCCTTTCTGTTTGTTCCGGTCAAACTAGATTTTTTTGTGAAGCATAACTCTTTCAAGTTGAAGAGGGCCCAAAAATCCCTAGCTTTCCTAGTCAAGTCACCTGTTCTGGGATGCTGATTCTATCATTACGCAGTCAGAACACTGACTGCCATGCTGGATTTTCCATGAGGAGCAGTTATATGAGTTTGCCACTGCTTGTTTTTGAAACAGTTATATTCATCACAATATTAATTTTAACATGTATTCAGATACATTAATGATAAAAAAGTGTAATAATAATAATAATAATGAAAAAAAGTATCACAGCAACTCTGTCTATTATCATGTCATGAATTATACTTACAATTTCTATCGTAACTCTTGTGTGCAATAAGTGTGTGCAACCAAATCACAGGACCCAATTAATTAATGAATTGACACTGAACAGAAAAAAACATAACCAACGTGTTTTAAATAGTATCAGAGTTTGGTCAGCATGATCATATTTCAGTAAAAACATACTTGCATAGGAGAGGAAATATGAAGTCTTGAAACAGATTTTCCTGTGCTGTATAGATTGTTCATATCCTTCAGAACAATGTTAAGAGCTTTGCTCCCACTTATTCAATTTTAAAGGGTACAGGAGGTTCCCACCCCATCATGTTCCTCCACTCCTTCAGTGAGCACTTCTGATATTTCCAGTTTCAGTGAAGCATGCCTCAACTGCTGCAGAGCACCTGGATGGTTGGTTAGATAGAATGGAGGCCTTCTGGCATATGATTGCCTCTGGTCTGCACATGAGGTTCCTTATCTAATGCAGCCATAGTGACATAACTTTCAGTACAAAATGATGCTGTTTTGTGTCTGCTGTGCAGCTGGAGGAGTCTTATCAAGGATGTAGCTGTCATGGAGGAGGCCTTGCAAGAGAAGTACCTCCTCCTGTTCCTATCCTTGGCTGTCTGACCTATGATGGTTCCATCGACATACTTCTGAGAATTTCTTAGAAGCACCTTCAGCTTTAGGATCCCCAGGATACAAGTCTTGGAGATCTCCATAAAGTGAAAATATTTCTTTGTTAGCCTAGTGCAGAGGATTTCTTTCATCTAGGCAGAGTTTGATTTGGGCATCTTCATTGTTGGTCATACAGAGGATTCAAGAGCTTATGTCCTTGATGGATTGGGTGAGGTAGATGCAGATGCTACTTGCTTAGACTGTTCATTGTTACATGGTGACCAGTGTCCTCAAGCTGCTGTTTTCACACTTTAGGATCCAGTTTTTTGACAATGTATGATGATGTGCCAGTGGACTGCAGAGTACTGCTTGCTTATAAATCTTCTCCTGTTGTCAGGATACCAGGTTTTAGAGTGCCCACATTACTCATATGCAGACTCTAATCCTATCCTTGCCTCTAGCCATATGGGATTATATTACTAAAAATCCTTTCCCTAATACTACCCTTATTCAGACAGTGGTTAATCTGCGATTTATAGCTGGGGATTATGGACAGTGGTGCAGAAGTGGTCAATATTTTGTGATTCATTTGTTTTCTGTTATTTGTGTTTTTGCACAATCCTTTGGAGTTTGTATTTTCAACCAGTAATGAAGTATAATGTCATATAAGCACTAAGCACCAGCACTCCATAACAGTATCCACACTTCGTCCACCACTCTGGATTTATTAATGTAATACAGCAAAACAGCAAACCGGTTTCACTGCTACATGGAGTGTCATCATTGTATAAGAATATAAATCATATTCAAGTCTTATATAGCTTAATATATCATATGGACTGCATCGTTAAAGAAGCAGTACAGTAACCAAATTCAATTCACCTGCTTTACAAATAGTGATAGGAACAGCCATTTATGAATGCTTATTTAAACCAGGAGAAAATGTAGCACCAGCTAGCACAATTTCTCTAACTTCATTCATATTTAATAAATCAATTAAAAATTCTTAGAAGCAGTTGGACAATGTATTAGCAGTATTCAAAGTCCAGCCCTTCACACTTTCATAGCAAACAAAGTGTGCTGTGATTATGCAAATAATGTCTTTCAGGATGACTGTGAAAATGCGGAGGTGTTTTGGTAAACACACCTCCCCCCTACTGCAAAAGCCTAACATGCGTAAGGCATAAGCAATAGGGAGACAGCTAAAATGCAGATAAGGAGCATTACACATTTGCATATCAGTAAGATTCAAAGAGGTGAACCTAAAAGGACCTCATTGGCATACTAACTGTGTAAATGGCCCTGAGCTTACATGAGTAAGCAGCAATTTACCATGAGAATAAAGAGTTTTGAGGAGAAGCGAAAAAAAGTAATATGTACTGCTTTACATTTTGAAAGGAGTTAGAATTATTGACTTTATGTAAGGATTTTTTTTTTTTGTATTTAACTACTTCCGCATACATGGACAAATTACTGAAGTGATCGTTGGAAATAATGTTTCATTCTGACGTCAATGAAGTGCTTGTACATACATAGACAAACTACTGAAGAGGTCGTTGGGGGAAATGTTTCGTTTTGATGTCATTGAAGTGCTAGTTCATAATTGGTTAAAGTACTGACAGGATCGCTGGAGGGAAATGTTTAATTTTGGTGTTAGTGAAGTGCATGTACACACGTGGACAAACTACCGAAGAGGTTATTGGGGGAAATGTCTCATTTTGGTGTTAGTGTAGTGCTTGTGTATACATGGACAAACTACAGAAGAGGTTGTTGGGGGAAATTATTTATTTTGGTGCTTGTGCATATCTGGCCAAACAACTGAAGGGATCGCTGGGGGAAGTTTTTCATTTTGGTACATATCGTGTACTTGATCAAACGGCTGAGAGTATCGCAGAGGGAAATGTTTCATTTTGATGTCAGTGAAGTGTTTGTGTGTATATGAAAAAAAACTACTGAAAGAGTAATTTGGAGAAATGTTTAATTTTGGTGATTGTGCATATTTAATCAAATGACTGAAGGTATTGATGGGAGAAATGTTTCATTTTGGTGTCAGCGAAGTGCTTGTGCATACATGGGCAAACTGCTGAAGGGGTCATCGGGGGAAATGTTTCATTTTGGGGCTTGTGCATACTTGGTAAAACTATTGAAAGGATTGCTTGGGACATGGCAGTCTATTCTTCTGACATTAATACTGTAAACTGGGTAATATCCTTTATCCAGAAGGGTACTAAGGACAAAAAGGGTTTCAGTCATGACTCAAGACATACTGACAAGGGCTCAGTTAAAGAGAGAGTACTGGAGACTGTAGATCTGCTGAGGGGATTGTCCCTACATTTATGCACCTTAAGTAAAACATACAAAATCGGTGGTTTTGGTTCAATCACAGTCTGTTCACTTGTCAGTAATTCCAAAATAACCTCCTGTTGAACCCAATAGGCTAAAAATTCATCAGTTTCTTTTTTGAAATCCAAAATTGGATCCAAATGTAACTTATTATAAAACATAGGGTCACTCAATTATTTATGCACTTCAGAATCATATGCCTCCCTGTCCCACATTACAGTAGCCCCACCTTTATCAGCAGATGTGATAACAATAGAAGGATCATCCATGAAATCATTAAAAAATTTCAAATGCAAAAAAAGAAGGCTTAAAAATGTCCCTCTCAAAATGTAAGTCCTTAGCAATTCTCTGCAGCTGTCTGTCGTAGCTGAAATTTTGATTGTTTTTATTTAAAAGCTACCACATCAATTAGTATTAGTAAGATGGGAGATGAGCAGTTCCGATTCAGATCAGGATGCAGCACAATTGACCTGATGTTTGCATTAAGACAGATACTTGAGAAGAAGCTAGAGATGAGGAGAGAGTCCAACTGGGCATTCCTAGACTTGGAGAAAACATATGACAAGGTCCCAGGAAAGCTGATCTGGGCAATACTGTGGTGGTTTGACGTCCCAGAAACATTGGTAGAATTAGTGCAGCCTATGTACAAAGACCCAGTGACTCAAGTACGAACAGTGTTCGGCCTCACAGAGGGGGTTCTCGGTGGGAGTGGGTGTACACCGGGGTTCATCTCTGAGCCCACTGCTGTTCATACTGGTGATGGACTACATTAGCAAACAGGTTGGGGGGGACAGATCAACAAATCTACTGTATGCAGGCAATGTGGCAGTACAGGCAGACTCTGAGCTAGAACTTCAGCAAAGGATAGGCGAATGGAATGCAAATCTGAAGGCACATGGGATGAAACTAAGCACAGATAAGATGGTAGTAATGGCAGCAAATTGGGGAAATCAGAAGAAGCTAAGAATAGAGATAGAAGGGAAGATAGTGGAACTGGTAAACAGCTTCAAGTATCTGGGAGGAGTGGTTGAGGAGAAGGGTAGTCTGAATGAAGAGGTCAAATCTACAATCAGAGGGGCTGCAGCCAACTGGCATAGAGTATCAGGTGTAGTCTATGACAGAAGAATGCCAAAGAAGCTGAAAAGTAAGATGTACAAGACAGTGGTGCAACCAGTACTACTGTATGGTACAGAAACCTAGGTAGTAAAGGCAGAACAGTTGAAGAAGCTAGAGGTGATGGAAATGAAGTGCCTGAGAAAGGTGGCAGGATGCACACTGTGGGACTGACGAAGAAATGATGACATAAGAGCAGAAGCCAAAGTAGCGCCAATTGTAGAAAAGATCAAAGAGAACAGATTACAGTGGTTTGGGCACATGTGTAGAAAAGCAGAAGACAATCTGATGAGGAAGATTTAGGACAGACAGGAAGAAGGTAAGAGGAAGTGAGGACATCCAGCAAAGAGGTGGATGGATTGTGTGAAAGAAGATCTGCGACAGTCAGGCATGAGTGTTGAAGAATGCAGGAGTGTGGCACTGAATCGAGAGAGATAGCGACAGTTAACACAATACCCTGACCCCATCTAGAAAAAAATGGTGAAAAGGGGGCTGATGATGACTATGACATCAGAACTGGTGCTATCCACATGATCTTTCCTGTGAAGCTATAATTTTAAAGTCAAGAGACGACAAACATTCTCTAAATCATCAACAGTCTGAAATTCAGATACCAACTGTCAAGGAACAAATTTCAAACCTGTATTTTAAATAAGTCTATCATTATTATTTAATACTTTGCTAGATAAATCAGTATCAGTCTAGAATGTACTAGTAACACCTGTACAATGGTCTGTAAGTCCTTCATAAAATCCATTTGAACTCCTAACGATGGTATTTTAATTTCGATGTTTAAAACACTTATGACCCTGCTTCTTTCTCCGTTGGTTCCCCTGTAGTTAATAAAGCCACCACTCTAAGAATTATTGCATGTAACCCATGCATAAGACCACTAGGTTCAGGGCCAGATACCATATCTGTTCCTATGAAAGGGGTTTCCCTATCAACAGTAAACTCTTACAGGGAAGATGAATTACAAAATAGATCACTTCTGAGTATTATGTTTCTTTTTGTTTTGTGAATTACCAGCATTACTATCCAAATTAAAATTTACAGCTCTTTCTCTGTAAATATTTTATGGGTCACCTTTTTTGTAATTAGTTATATCAATATTGTATTTGCCACAGTTAATGTTAGTATAGTGTTTAGCCAAAAAAGTCTCGTACCTGTTGAGACTTTAGTGAATAACGATCACCCATGGATGCACAGTAGCTCAAGACAGTGAGAGGCGTGAGTGAATAACGATCACCCATGGATGCACAGTAGCTCAAGACAGTGAAAGGCGTGAGATACAAGCTTTTCATCAAAAGGGAAGAAAAAAAGAGCTTTTAAATTCCACTTAAATATTTCAAATTGCACTTATAGTGACGTGGATTATGCTTTTTGTCCATTGTTTAGCCAAAAAAGTTATCTGTTTACATTTTTTTAAGTTTGTCCTGGGACCTAGTCTTGTAGCTTCATTTGCAGCTGTGTGAAGTTTGCGTATTACGGCAAGATTTTTACGTTGTTTATACTGTATACTGTACTTGTGGTGGTGCTGCGGTAGCGTTGTCACCTCACAGTAAGACGTTGTCCTGTTCGATTCTCAGCGAGAGCGTCTTCTGTGTGGAGACATGCATGAATGGGCGTACCTTCATTGAAGGTTGTGCGTCAGGGCTGGCAACTCAGCACATAAAAATCTACTGCCAATCATTAGCGGACCAGAGTTTCCGCTGTGGCGACCCCTAACCGGGAAAAGCCGAAAGACACAAACAATACTTAACTGTAAACTGCTTTTTCATACTGAGAGTTGTATTTTCTGTTTGTGAGTGCTCTATCCGAACTTTTATGTGCATTTTTGTCTGTTAAAAGCATTCTCAAGTCTGCTCCTTGATCTGTTTAAAACTTTCATTTAGTGGCTACAGCTAGGAACTGTAATAGTGTGCATTACTATAATTGCTTTTTTATTTAAAAGACTAAATTGTAAACTGATTTTTCATACTGAGACTTGGATTTTCTCTTTGTGGGTGTTCTTTCTATGCTTTTAAAGTGAGGTTTCTGTGTTCTGCTCAGGTGACATAATCTTGATAGAGGCCTGTTGTGTAGACTGGAAGTTTTGTTTGTGTTTCTGGCAGCCATTTTCTGCTGATTGTCTTCATTATTATTGAGACTAACAAGGCCTCCTGACCTTCTGTAGTACGAGTGCTTGGGTAATAGCAGGGGCTGAGTAGTAATCTGATCTTCCAACTCTTCCATTCTTACTGCTATATAAACCCTGTGTTTTATAAAGGTTCTGCTTGTATTGTCAGGCTCTGGATTGCATTGCATAAATGGAAATTCCTTAAGATTCCAAGAGCAGGCTAAGTTATTTCTTACACTTATTTCACTGAATTGCACTTCTGAAACAGTTATAATTGTGCTATACAGTTGATCTACTATATTTTTGCACTGTTATAAAGCTTTTTTTATTGTTTCACTGCATTTATGTACTGTTTTAAACTGTTTTAACATTACATAACTGTAAACTGCTTTTTCATACTGAGAGTTGTATTTTCCTGGTGTCAAAGACATGGTCTCAAGCTCAATGCCAAAAAGTGCATTGTCATCCCCTTTGGTAAAAATTCTGTACCCATGAACTATCACATAGGCGGTAGTCTACTTAACAACGAAGTGTGATAAGAGACCGTGGGACACAGGTGGACAGTAGTCTCTCCTTTGATAATCACATCGCCAAAGTGGTCAGGAAATCCTTCTATGTGGCACACCTCATCACAAAAGATTTCTCATCCAGAAAAAAAGAGGTCATTGTTCCCCTCTACTCATCACTCATTAGACCCATTATAGAGTACAACGCTCCTTTTGGTATGTACCTCACAAGGCATCTACAACAACTGGAAAGGCCGCAAAAATACCTCACAAAGAGGATTATTGGCCTCAAACAGATGCCTTACGCAGACCGTCTCAAAAAACTCCAGCTTTACTCCATCACATATCGCCTATTCAGAGGTGATCTCTGCCTAACATACAAAGCTATGTCAAACCCAGAGCTGTTGGACATGCTCCACTTAAAGAAATCCCAATCCCTCTGAGCTACACGCACTAGGGACCTAAACCTTGTCACCACAATAAACAGAACATGCTGGAGGGATAGATTCCTGTCCCAGAGACTTCCCATACTCTGGAACAGACTACCTATCTATGTCAAACAGAGCTCCTCATTAGCACTCTTCAAGAAAAATCTTGATTGGATGGGTAATAGGAAATTCACCCCGGGGATCACTTCTGTGGTTCTGCTTGACAGGGTCACAGGAAAATAATTTTCTTGGGTGGCAAAAGCCAGGGTACATTTTTGGCTAGGCTTGTATAGGCCCTAGGGCCAATAGCCTAGTACCTACCTATAAACAAACTGTACTTCTATTTCCACATGTAGAATTCCCTCATTTAGTCATTTATTACAGCATTAATGGTAAATTTCTGCATAGTCTGGTGTGTTCATCTTTAGTAGGATAGCATTAGTAGCAGTATTGTGAATTCTGCTCCAGGACTCCAGGATTTGTGCTTCAGTACTTTTTATAGCTGTATATACCTGCTTAAAGTTGCATTCCGGTAGTCTGGTGCCTTAGTTTGTGGTAGGATTGCAGTAGGGCCAGTATTGTCAATTGTGATCTAGGATTTGTGCTTTGATACTTTTTATAGCGCTATATATCTGCTTCATGTTGCATTCCAGTACCTTTCTGTTTACTTTAATACTGTTTTTACCCATGTTGTTTCAGTCTGCTCCACCCCAACTCTGATATTAAGCTAAACATTTTTGAAATCCTAACCACAGGACTAGAGTTCCAGTTTGGAATTTTTCTCCCAACCCTCCTGTTCTCTTATTGTGGTTTTAAAAGACTGCATCTCTGTCTTCTGGTCTTATGGTTATCTGATTTCCAAAGTCTCACCCTCCCCTTTTTCATTGCTGTTGTCTGTTATGTAACTTATTTAAGTACTTTCCCATGTATTGTTTTCCATATATCCTTAAAACTAAGTGCCCACCCTGCAAACTAGTATTGTACTTGAATTAACCCGTTACTGCAAATTGTCTCCAGCACATTAAACAGCACTGCTATCAGATCTTATCACAGTCTAACCTAGTCTAGTGCCAAACCCTAGAGACCAACCAAGAAGTCCTCTGTGTAACCCAGTCCACAACCTATAGTAACCCACCCAAATACAGGTCCAGACAACATGTATGTGCAAGTTTCAAATATCTCAGTAGCCGGGTTGGTAGATATTGTAATCCTGAGACAATATTGTAATTGTCTTGTGGTCATAGAAAATCATTTAATCCTTAAAAAAACAAACTCCATGTGTGAGAGATCCATATACATAGTTTCACTGGAGGCAAAAATCTCACATACAAACAAGATTGTCAAGAACACACACACACACTACATTGACCACACATAGTGTCCACCACACATACAAAGAGACTAACTTATGCTGTGGCCCTAAAAAGCAGTCTTCCCAAACCTCAAATACCTCCTAAGTCTATAAACAGCAGCACCTATCCTCACTAATCTCTAAAGTGCTCACCAAAAGCAACACCAAACACCCCGCATATGCCTACACTAAATGGAGCCACAAGAGCAAAGCTCATAAGGTAAGTCAACACATTACCTAGGAGTCTTGTCATAGAGGACTGCATTGTCTGATGCACAGATGCCCTACTCAGTGGACTGAACAAGGAGTAAAGATAACTGTTAGTTGCTTATCTGGAACCAATGTCCGCCAAGTTAAGCACATGCTCAGGCTACTACATCACAGGTGCCAGTGTGATTCTGTCATAGTCCATTTGGGTGTTAATGACCTGAGATGCAATTCCCTGGACTATACGAAGAGAGGCATTGTTGATCTCTCTGAATATGTGTCTCAGGTAGGTATGTACCTTTCACTGAGCAGCATTCGCCTTTCATGAAAGATGAAAGCACAGTGTGAACAAAACATGGTTGACTTTGCAATTGGCTTAGTTTCTGGTGTCTTTCCAGGGGATTCAATATTTGTCAGCATGGGAGGGCATGGTTAGTAAACCATGTTGCTTTACAAAAACTGGTCTGTGCCTGTCCTCCCCCTAGGCTTCCAAAAATTGGCTAAAATATCCACCCCCTTAGAGCCTTTTTAGGCAATGCCAAATTGAAAAACCTACCAACATACCAAATAAAAACCCTAAGAAACCTAAAAGTGTTACTGCTCAATGCTAGGAGTCTAAATAAGAAACTCCACAACCTACAAGCTCTCCTCGGTGTGGAGAGTATAGACATCTGTGTCATTACCAAGACATGATTTAAATCCACAGAAAGCACTCCGGCAGTGCAAGGCTTCAGTGCTTTCCGCACATTTAAACCATCTTCTGCACAAGCAAGAACAAAAGGTGAAAGAGTTTAAATCTATATTAGCAACAAGCATAACTTTCTGTTGGTTAACCAGGATGATGCCTTGGAATTTATCCACATGCAAATCACTGTAGACATATTTCCATACCACATCCTAGCAAGCTATAGGCGACCCTGTATGTCCCTAGAATCCTATAGCTTGTACCTAGAACTACTGGAGACTGTCATCATAAAACCAAATACCCTAATCATGGGAGACTTTAACTACCCCTCTACAGACTGGGAAACATACACTGCCTCATGCTCACAGGCACAGTGATTCCTGGACTTTATTAACACGGATACCCTTAATCAGAAAGTGTGCATGCCCAGCAGAGATTCAAACCTACTGGACCTGGTACTCGCCACTATGGGAGAGGGTGGCCCACCCAACTTCCCACCCACAGTTTCACATCCTCACTGTTGAGTCTGACCACAAGCTGTCTCCTTCAAAATAAAATCAGTTCAGTAACCCCAGCAAACCCTGTAACATTTAGGAACTATTCCAAAGCAAGCTACATCTTAAGTGATAGTTTGTCAAAATTCACTGCCCTCCCATCCTCAAGTTCTCAGCAGCCTATGCAGAACTGTTCACAGAGACCCTTTACAACCATGTGAATGGCTATATAGAGACTGTTGTACGTACTAGAAGTAAGACCAAAACAATCCACACTGATGGAATCCTAACCTTAACTGGGTGTATAACAGCAGTGAAAAAAGTCATGGCTAAAATCAGGAGAATCAACTCCCACAATGATAGAAGATCTGTAATCAAAGTAAACAGGAAACTAATCAAGTCCAACAAGGCTATTTACCAGGTCAAGATAGCCTCACAGGCTAAAGACACCCACAAGATCTTCTACAGCCAAACTGGTGATCAGTGGTGCCACCTTCTATGAGCAGAGCAACCTAGCTAATTTGCTGTCTGACAAATTCAGCTCACCCCCCCCATTCCCCCTTCCCCCCATGAAGTACCTACTAGCATAACCCTTCAACTATTAACAGGGAGTAGGTCCTGGTGGCACTAACTAAGGCCAAAAACACAGCAGGCCTTGGCAATATCCCAGGATGCCTCCTAAATAGCTAGAAACATGACCTATCAGGACCACTTGAGTAACATTTCAACTACAGCCTCGAAACAGGCTTTTGTATCATGAGAATGGATGTCTGCAACAGTTATCCCCACTTCAGAAGGGTGGACCAGCAACTGACCCTGGAAACTACAAAACTATTAGTCTGACTAGTCTAGTATGCAAAGCCATGGAATGAATTATCATGGAAATGATCAACTGAGGCATAGGCAACCTTCAAAAATGGGACCCTAAGCCAGTTTGGCTTTGTCAAGGGAAGATCATGCCTATTAAACCTGGTAGACTTCTTTGAGAAGGTCACCAAGGCAATGGATGAGGGAAACTGTGCATACCACCTAGCTGGACCTGGCTAAGACATTCACTATAATATCCCACTTGGGAATAGTTGATAAATGCACCAAATTGAGCATAACCCCCCAAACTCACTGGATTGCCAGCTGGCTCACAGTCAGGACCCAGTAAATCAGGATTGGTGATACCACCTTCACTAAGAGACGCTCACCAGGGGGGGTACCCCAGGGGCTCTGTGTTGGGACTGCACGTATTTGGCATCTACTTCTCAAAGGCTAATATCAAGGGCCTTCAGTTAACCAAGTTCACAGATGACTGCAAATTGGGCGCTATCATAGATTCCCTCCATGACACAAACATATTAGAAGAGGGGCTTAACACAGACAAACAACTGGTATCCAAGTCATGGACTAAAACTCAATGCCAAAAATGCATTATAGTGCCTTTTGAGAAAACTGCCACCCAGGCTAATTACACCATCGATAAGATGCCCCTAAAGGTTGACCCCAGTTGTCAGGTATCTGGGAGCATGTATACAGTAACCTGGCCTTTGACCAATATGTGGCCAAGATAGTAAGAAAATCATTCTATGTCACCCAACTTATAATTAAGGGTATGGCATCTGGTTCCAAGGAAGTCCTAGCACCAATTTATTTGGCCCTTAGCAAGCACATCATTGAGTATAATTTCCCACCTTCGGTATGTACCAGACTAGACATATGCAACAGTTGGAACACCCACAAAGGTTCCTTAACAGGAGAATCCAGGGTATAAACACATTGTCCTATATGGATTGCCTTAAAGGCTTAGCTCTATGCTCTGTCTCCTACAGGTTACTGAGAGGTGATCTATGCCTGGTATACAAGGATTCCTCGGATACAGCTCTGATGGCTCTTTTGCACAGCCAAAAACTGCACAGCATCGGAATCACTAGATCCAAGGATTTAAATTTTATTTGTGACATAAAACATATAGGTGAGATAGATATGTGTCTCAAAGGATACTCATGCTCTGAAACAGGCTTCCCCATCCATGTGAAGCAGAGTCCATCCCTATCCCTATGTAAGCGTAACTTTGACCAATGGATGGGAAATTGGAGGGTCACCATAGATCTAGCCTCCTTGTTTGTGATAGACAGAGGCAGGCAGTAATGCCCAAACTAACATAGCCCCCAACACAGCCTCTATAAACTTCTCAACTAAATTACTCCTTCCTAATAAACACCAGTGATACATAGGGACACATTTGGGTTGGATTGCATCACTAAATTTATAAAGGCCCTTGTGGTCATTAGAACAGTATGAACCAAAGTAGCAAACCCCTGCCCAAGTCCTACCCACATCCCTTGCATCACCACTCACTGATTCCCAGTAATACCTGTGTCATTAATATCCATTGAGTCATGACAGGGGAAGTAAGGAATATTTATTTTATTTTCCCCTACCTTTCATATTCAGCATTATAACATTAAGTATTGAGAAATAATGATATAATGTACTAATAATAATTAAAAAAAATGGCCTTGAATGCAGTTACTTGGTATCCACAGTCAAGGAAACCAGACAGTTGCTCAGTTGGGCACAGAGGACAGTACAAAAAAATTTAGGAACACTGTAAATGTGATGAATCCCACAAGTTCTCCTAACTGGTCTTACTCTGCAGGGCACAGAGGGCAATTCATTAAGAATTCCTTTCCTTACAACACAGCAGTAGAGCACCAGTAAAAGATAATGCCTTTATAAATGCAAAGGCATTTTCTAAAAAAAGGTAAAAACAGCATTGTTTGATACTACAGGACAGAAAGGTAACTCAACACTTTTCACAAGAGACATGCACAGACAGAGACAGTTAAACATCACTTCTGCCAATGTTTCGAAATATGGCATCTGTACTTCAGAATGTTTTTCCACATTGTACTTGTCCATGAGTTATAACTGCCCACCATTCCCTGTGCATCACAAATTTTAGTAAATATTCCTGTAGGCGTTTTCATGGAAGAGCTGCTTTCTGTTCATTTACTATGCACTTAATCCATGTTTGTTGTACTGTGTTTGTTTAATAAAAGACAGCATTGTGGTTTTATGCATCTTGCATGGTTCCTGGCTTTCAGCCATAACATTTTTTATTGTGCATGCCTTTTCAAGCATCTGGATAGAATTCTCAGCTTATTTTTCTCAGGTTTGAGTTGACTGCTGCTACAGTAGATTTGCTTCTGAATCCTGGCTTGGTTTGGTCTAAGTGCCCTAGGTAACGGGTGTTTTTGAAATTTGTTCTTGTTAATTGTAATTTTTCAGTAGGAGTTTGTAAATTTAAACTTGGCACAAAAGAAAAATTTTATATAAAGTTAACGAGTTTTTGAGTGCATGCCAAATTAGCATATTTAAATATTATGAGTAAAGTAGGCATGGTTAGACCCCTCACTACTGTCAGTCAAGAAGGGAACACCCACATCTGTGCAGTCCCACCCCCAGGGTGATCATTCTTCACCACAGCCCCTTTTTATTCATTCATAGGATCATAGGAAGTTACTAGGCTATTGGCCCTGATGCCCTTACAAACCTTGCCAAGAATTTAGGACATGTTCTGACAAATTAGCATCCGATGCCCTTGTCCAGCACAGACACAGGTGGCATCCCGGGGATGTTTTTTCTGTTCTGCATCCAGTTATCCAGGCTGTGCTCAAAAAGGGTTAATGAGGTACTCTGCTTGACATGGAGTGGGAGTCTATTCCACAGAAGGGGAGGTCTCTGGGACGCAAATCTGTCCTGCCAACAAGTCCTGTTGATGTCATACACCAGGTTGAGGTTGCACATGTGGGTTACTCGAGTGGAGCTTGACATGCTGATGTACAGCAGCCCCATCCAGGCGATTTGTGAGATTGTTTTGTATGCCAGACAGAGGTCACCTCTGAGGAGTCTGTAGGAGACTGAGTATAGAGGGACAGAGACTTTAGCATATTTGTGTAGGGTACAGTGGATATAAAAAGTGTACAACCCCCTATTAAAATGCCAGGTTTTTGTGATATAAAAAAATGAGACCACAATAATTTCAAAACTTTTCCCACCTTTAATCTGAACTATAACCTGTACAATTCAATTGAAAGACAAATCTGTTAGGGGAAAACATATAAAAAATAAAAAACGTACAGTAAGCTGGTTACATAAGTGTGCACACCCTTAAACTAATACTGTGTTGAAGCACCTTTTGATTTAATTACAGCATTCAGTCTTCTTTGGTAGGAGTCTGTCAGCATGGCACATCTTGACTTGGCAATATTTGACCACTCTTCCTTGCAAAAGTGCTCCAAATCTGTCAGATTGCAAGGGCGTCTCTTGTACAGAGCCCTCTTCAGGTCACCCCACAGATTTTCTATTGGATTTAGGTGTGGGCTCTGGTTAGGCCATTCCAAAACTTTAATTTTCTTCTGGTGAAGCCATTCGTTTGTTGATTTGGACATATGCATGGGGTTATTGTTGTGTTGAAAGGTGAAATTCCTCTTCATCTTTCTAACAGATGCCTGAAGGTTTTGGGTCAAAAGTGACTGGTATTTGGAACTATTCATAATTCCCTCCACCTTGACTAAAGCCCCAGTTCCAGTTGAAGAAAAGCAACCCCAAAGGATGATACTGTCACCACCATGCTTCACCGTGGGGATGGTGTTCTTTTGGTGATGCAGTGTTGTTTTTGCACCAAATGTACCTTTTGGAATTGTGGCCAAAAAGTTCAACCTTGATCTCATCAGACCATAACGCATTTTCCCAGATGCTTTTGGGAGACTTTATGTATTGTTTTGCAAATTTTAGTGCTGTTCCTGGATGTTTTTCTGTGTAAGAAAAGCCTTCCGTCTTGCAACCCTACCCCTTACTCCAGACATATAGAGAATACTGAAGATTGTTGTCACATGTAGTACACAACTAGTACTTGCCAGAAATTCCTGCAGCTTCTTCAGTGTTGCTGTAGGTCTCTTGGCAGCCTCCCTAACCAGTTTTCGTCTTGTCTTTTCATCAATTTTGGATGGACGTCCAGTTCTTTGCAACGTCACTGTTCCATATTTTCTCCACTTTGTGATGACTGTCTTCACTCTGTTACATGGTATATCCAATGCTGTGGAATTTTTTTTTTACCCTTCTCCTGACTGATAACTTTCAACAGTGAAATCCCTTTGGTGCTTTATAATCTGAACCATAGCTTTTGCTGTAGCAGGTAACTGAGCAAATGTCAGGAAAATCCTACTAGGTCAGCTGACCTTTATTTGGGGTTAATCAGAGTCTCATTAATTGATGGCAGGTGTGTACCCAAGAAGACTGAATGTCGTAATTAAATCAAAAGGTGCTTCAACAAAGTATTAGTTTAAAGGTGTGCACACTTATGCAACCAGTTTATTGTATGTTTTTTATTTTTTATATTTTTCCCCTAAGAGATTTGTTTGTTTTTCACTTGAATTGTACAGGTTATAGGTCACATTAAAGGTGGGAAAAGTTTTGAAATTATTTATTGTGGTCTCATTTTGTATATCACAAAAACCTGGCATTTTAACAGGGGTGTGTACACTTTTTATATCCACTGTAGATGTTTGAGGCTTGGATTCTCCTAATGAGGAACCTCTGTGGTTCTCCAACTGCTGAATGTACTTTGTGAAGTATATGCCAAAAGAGGCATTGTACTCAATAATGGATCTTATAAGGGAAGAATACAGACATGTTATGGCCACCTTGTTCCTGGATGAGATGCCCTTACTAATGAGGTGGGCCATGTCGAAAGTTTTCCGTACAGTGGAGGCAGTATGGTGGTCAAAAGTCCGTTTTCTATCAGTCTGTGTCCCCTCACAACTGATTGTATGCTTAGGACCTTGTTATTAATGTGGTAATTTGTAGGGATGTCACTCTTCCTAAAGGAAATGATGCATTTTTTGGCATTCAGTTTGAGGCCATGTTTTTGGCACCAGTCATTTGTTTGGGTGAGACCCTCTTGGAGGATGTCCACACCACTAGGAGAATTGATGACAGTGCCCAGCTTACAGTCATCTGCAAACTTGGTCAGCCCACTGGTTTTGGCCTGCACCTCAGAAAACTATATCCCAAACAACAGAGGCCACAAGACTGATCCCTGAGGTACACTGCTCATTATGGGTCAACTGCTGGAAGTGGCTTCCCCTATTTTGACTAGGTGGGTTCTATCAGTGAGCCAGTTTGCTACCTATCTAGTAACATGCGGCTTCATGCCTAGTTGAGAGAGTTTATCTATTGTACCCGAGTGGGGAATAGTATTGAAGGCTTTGGCCAGGTCAAGATAGGTGGTGTGCACCGTCTTCCCCCCATCTATGGCTTTGGTGACCGTCTCAAAGACGTCGACCAAATTTAACAGGCATACCCTCTCCTTGACGAAACCAAACTGTGTGGAATCAAGTGTTTGGAGGTTACCAGTGTCCTTGTTAATAAGTTCTATGATAATCTGCTCCATGGCCTTGCAAATCAGGCTAGTTAAGCTGATAGGTCTATAATTTCCTGGATCAGTGGACACTCCACCTTTGCGCAAAGGGATGACAGTGGCTGTCCTCCACTTTTCTGGGATGAAGCCGGTACTCAGGCTTTGGTTGAATAGGGTGCCTAATGTTGCTGCAAGTTCTTGCCTGCGTTCATGTAGGATGCAGTCTGGGATGTTATCGGGTCCCATGGAGGCTGTAATTTTTGCTTTTTAGAGGGCAGTGATGACTTGCTCCCTAGAGATAAGGGGAGGGGGGGCAGGTGCTGGGGATGTCCCAATTTATTGATGGTGGGGACAGATGGGTGAAATTTTCACTGAACCTGTCTACCACCAGATTGGCTATATCTATGGCATTTGTGTATGTGGTGTCTTTGACCACCAGTTCTGAGCAGATCTGGGTGCTTCCCTTGAGATTGTGGACATATATGAAGAAAGCCTTGTGACTTTCTTTAGTAGATGTGGCCAGTTTGGACTTGAAGTTTGCTTTGGAGGATTTCACTAGTGCTCTTATTTGCTTGTTCAGGCTAAGGAGAGATTGCTTCCAATTAGGCATCTGCTCCTACTTGGTCCTGGACAGCAATTTTTTTCCTTTTATTATAGAGTTTATTTATTGTACATGTCCACCAGACAGGTTTAGTCTTCCTTGAGGATGATTTTGTCCTGCCAGGTATTCCTGATTCCGTGCAACTGTATAAATGCTCGTATAGTACTTTGGTGTAGGTTTGAACATATGTGCCAGTTTCTTTTGAGGGGGAAGAGGCTGTGAAGCTGTTTATACCTTCCCTCAGGAGGTTGTAATCAGCTTTGAAGAAGTTCTTTTCTTTGACCCTAGCTGGGGGAGGGGGCGGGGGAGATGATGTTTTTGAAAGTGACCGCTTTGTGGTCAGATCTTACCAGAGAGGATTACACTGTAGGGAAAATGCAGCTGTTACTTATGTTGGTTAATACCAAGTCCAAGATATATTCACCTCTTGTGGGGTGTCCACCAGCTCTTCCAAGGTGTTTGCATTGACAAAGTCAAGGAATCTCTGAGTATTTGTGTTTTAGCATGAGTAGTTCTTCCAGTCTATGGTTGAATAGCTAAAGTCACCCAGGATCAGGGTAAAGGGTTAAATCTTGATAGATTTGAAGAGGTTCAGATAGGTCTAGTGGGCATCTTGAGTCAAAGTTGGGGGCCTGTAGCTAGCTATGATTTTAATAGGGGACTTTTCAATGGTTAACTGCACCTGGAGTGTCTCCTGTGCCTCGTACAGTTTTATCAGCCTGGAGGTGTGTATGTCTTTTATATATATTTTGCAACTCCACATCCTTTTGCTTTGCTGCCCAAGGTTTGGGGTCTGAATGTATGATGGGATGAGTAACCTGGTATGGCTGGGGTGCTCTCTGCAGCTTTGAACCAAGTTTCTGTGACTGCACCAATGTCAGCATCTTCTAGGGTTAAGAATGCTTGCAATGAGTGCAGTTTCATGTTTATACTCTTAGCATTAGCAGCATGACCTTTAATTTGCATTTTGATGAAATTCTCATGTTGGCAGTTTTGACCTCATGGCATTGCCTAAAAAAGGCACTATGGGGAAGGCAAGAGCCTTTGCCAGGAGCCTGAAGCCCAAGTGAGACAGAATGCAGGCCATTTCTGGCGAGGAGTCATGGTTTGTCAATCATGTCTTCCCAGGCTGTCAGGTACTGGATCCCCTTAGAATGACACCAGAAACTAAGCCAATTAAAGTCAATCATTTTCTGTTTGTATTGAGGCATCATTCTGGGTGACGGTAGAATGCTGCTTAAGGCTAGGAACATACCTGCCTGGGAAACACATTCAGCGAGCTTGATCATGTCTCTCTTCATATAGTCCAGGGAGGTACGTCTCAAGTCATTCACGCCAGAATGGGCTATGACAATCATAACAGTACCTGTTGTTGAGAGACTTCAGTGCATGGTGGATGCTGTCATCTGACAAAAACAAACCGTGCCTTTCTCCTTATCCAGCCTGGTGAAGGGCACATCTGTGTGTCTCACAATGGAGTCTCCTGTGACTACTATGTTAGGTATATGTTTAGGCCTTAGTAGCTGTGAGACATAGGTGTGTGGACTACGTTTAGTGTGTTGTATGGTGAGCAGTGGAGTTTGTGTGTTTTTGCCTTGGAGGTCTTTTTTGTTGGGTATGTTTTTGTTGAGGGACTCCGCATATGTGGGTGTGTGTTGACAGCCTTCTCAGTACCAGATATACGGCTTGTGCAGGAGAGAGCATTGACTCTAGGTTCATAGGTAGATACTGGGCTATCTGCCCGAAGGCATATATTAGCCCAGCCACGTTATGCGGTATTCACCGCCCCTTTGGTTAGTTCCCTAGGCCCTTGATCTAGCAGCTAGTGTGCTTGGCCTATATCTAGTAGAGCTGTTGGTATGATCCCTGGTTTGAACTTTCTGTTACCCATCCACTCGTCAAGGTTCCTCTTGAAGAGTGATAGTGAGGGGCTCTGTCTTATGCAGATTGGGACCTTGTTCCATAGCAAGGGAAGTATTTGCGAAGGGAATCTATCCCTCCAGCATGTTCTATTCAGTGTTGTGCTGAGGTTTATATCCCTAGAGCATGTAGCTCGAGTGGATTTGGTTTTGCTAAGATGGAGCATGTTCAACAGTTCTGGGTTGGACATGGCTCTGTATGTTAGACAGAGATCGTCTCTGAGAAGGCGGTATGCAACAGAGAAAACCCTTAGTTTTTTCAGTCGTGCTGCATAGGGCAACTGTTTGAGGCCAGTAATCCTCTTAGTGAGGTACCTCTGTGGTCTCTCCAGCTGCTGGGGATGCCTAGCCAGGTACATTCCAATTGGTGCATTGTACTCAATAATGGGTCTGATGAGGGAAGAGTAGAGGGGCACCACTACATCCTTAGATCTTGATGCGAACCCTTTCATGATCAGATGGGTCACATAGAAGCATTTTCTAACCACCTTGGCAACATGGTTATCAAAGGAAAGCTGACTATCTACTTGGGTCCCTAGATTCCTTATTACTACTTCAGATTTCAGGGGGTTACCTCCTATGTGGTAGTTTGCGGGTACTCTGTTTTTCCCAAAGGGGATTACTACACATTTTTTAGCATTTAGCTTGAGACCATGGCTTTGACATCATGCATCAGTCTCTTTAAGGCCCTTCTGGAGGATATCCATGTCGGCCGGAGACTCTATTATAGCACCCAGTTTGCAGTCGTCCGCAAACTTGGTCAGCCACAGCCCTTCAGTGCTTGCCTGTACTTCTGAGAAGTATATGCCAAACAGGAGGGACCCCAGGACAGAGCCCTGAGGCACACTGCTCATTACTGGTCTGGATTCGGACATAGATCCCGCTACTCTTACTTTGTGGGATCTGTCTGAGAGCCAGTTTGCGATCCATCTTGTGACGTAAGGGTTTATGCCCAGGTTGGTGAGTTTATCAATAATACCCGAATGGGGAATGGTGTCAAATGCTTTAGCAAGGTCAAGGTAAGCCGTGTGTACCTCCTTTCCCTTATCTATAGCCTGAGTAACTGTCTCAAAGAAGTCCACCAGGTTCAGGAGGCATGATCTGCCCTTGACGAAGCTGAACTGTGTGGGGTCAAGTGTTTGGAGGTTCCCAATCTCTCCATTTATGAGTTCCATAATGATTTGCTCCATTGCCTTACAGATCAGACTGGTCAGGCTTATTGGTTGGTAGTTCCCAGGGTCGGTTGTGGGCCAACCCTTGTGCAGCGGAAAGTACAGTTGTGTACCTACTATAAATGTAGATGTTCGAGTGTATTCACTGTTGCAGTCATTACACTTGGACTATCCTGCTGGCAGGCGACCCGTAGTCGGCCCGAGTTCCAAAGTCTTGGTCCGGAGTCGGTTGCTGTCGCTTCTTCCCTGACGTCAGTGCGTCAGGGGTATAAAAGTTGCAACCTATGCCATTTTCTTCAGTTTTTCTTGCCCCAGATGTCAGGTGCCCCCAGCTATGAAGGCTGTAAAGATAGAAATATGCCAAACAACCAAGCATAGATTACTAAAAACATTTCCTTCTTCTAAAAGCAAATACACCACATAGGTTGTATAGAGTTGAGAAGTACAGAATAGTCCCAGCAAAGAGGGGGATGGTGGGTGGGTAACCAGGACTACAACAGTGAATACACTCGAACATCTACATTTATGGTAGGTACACAACTGTACTATGTTCATCGTGTTTCACTGTTGCAGTCATTACACTTGGGTAGAGTCCCTAAGCTGAGGTAGGGTGGCTGGGTCTAGATTGGATTTGGCGAGGCTAACAAGCCCTGCAGGACTGCAGTGGCAAAGCCTGCTCTGGATTTGGAGTAGAGAGGAAGGTGGAAGTGCTTGGTAAAAGTGTGCACTGAGCTCCAGGTTGCAGCTTCTAATATGTCTTTGGTTGGTACCCCTCTGAGGAAAGCTGCTGAAGTGGCTGCTGCTCTGGTAGAATGAGGCCTAATGCCCTTAGGCACAGATTTGCCATGTTGTGCATAACAGAAGTGGATGCAGTGTCCTATCCATTTGGAGATTGTCTGCTTTGTAATAGGTTTTCCTTGTGATCATGCAGCATATGCCACAAACAGTTGTTCAGTTTTTCTGAAAGCTTTTGTTTTGTCCAAGTAAAATCGTAGCTGCCTGTGTATATCCAAAGAGTGCAGAAGTCTTTCCCCTTTATTCTGGGGATTTGGGTAGTAAGTAGGCAAATTAATAGTTTGATTTAAGGCCACATTGGAGACCACTTTTGGCATGAATGTTGGGTTCGTCCTTAGAGAAACCCTGTCCTGGTGAAAAATGAGGAAAGGTTCCACAGCCATCAATGCCTGTAACTCTGAAACTCTTCTTGCTGAAGTTATTGCTAGGAGCAGAGCAGTTTTCCATGACAAGAATTTTAGGTCAGCTGTGCTGGCTGGTTCAAATGGAGGCAGTGTTAGTTTTTCTAAAACAAAATTGAGGTCCCAAGTAGGTGCTGGTGCTCTCCTAGGGGGTCTTAAATTCTTTGCCCCTCTGAGGTATTGTCGTAGTAGAGTATGTGAAAAAATAGGAGGATCCGTATTGTAATGAGCTGAAATGGCAGAGGCATGGATTTTAATAGAAGAAAAAGATAGGCCTTTGTCCAACATCTCAGTCAGGTATTGTAAAATCTGAGGTATATTAGGGACCAGAGGGTTGAGCCCTTGTGCCTGGTTCCAAGCACAGAATCTCTTCCATTTTTCTGCATAAGATTTCCTAGTGCTGGGTCTCCTGGCTTCCAAAATTACATCCATAACAGCTTTAGAGAGAGGTGCAGTCTGAGTGGCTACATTATCTGCCATGCTGCCAGGTTTAAGGTTCTGAGTTGACTGTGCAGAATCTGATTGTTTTGCTGTGTCAGAAGATGAGGGATTTGAGGTAGAGGCCAAGGTGGGCCTTGGGACAAAATCTTTAGAATTGGGTACCAGTGCTGGTGTGGCCAGTCTGGGGCAATCAGGATAATTTTTGGCCTCTCTTGTCTGACGTTTAGAAGCACCTTGGTGAGAAGAGGCATCAGAGGAAAGGCATAGACTGTCAGGTTTTTCCAGTTGAAAGAGCATCCACTTTCCATGCTTGAGAGTGATAAGTCCTTGTGCAAAATTTCTGTAATTGGTAATTGTGAGGGGAGGCAAAAATATCTATGTCTGGGCATCCCCATTCCCTTGTTATCATGTTGAACACTTGTGGATTTAGCTTCCAAGCATGTCTTCAAATAACTGAGCCTGTAACTGCAGCTCTACAAGAAGCCTCCAAAGAATCAAAACCACATTGCAGAGTATGCTTTCCCACTTGTTCAGTTGCATGCAATAAATCCTGCATTTCTTTACTGTCAGGACCTTCTATATTTGTAACCATTTTCTGCTTTAACAATGACATGAGATACTGCTGATATTTAAGCATATGAAACTGACAGTTTAAAGCTCTTACAGCTAATGTAGCAGAAGTGTAAACTTTTTTCCCCCATCTGTCCAGAGCTCTGGAATCCCTATCTGAGGGGACTGGGTTTTGGCAGTGGAAGCTTTAACCCCTTTTGGACCTTGAGAAATAGTTTCTGGGTCCGCAGCGGGGTTTTTGTAAAGAAATTTACGAGAGTCAGGGACCCTGTAGTACCTGTCTGGCTTTACTGGTGCAGGGGGTAAAGAATCCGGAGACTGACTGGATTCAGAAAAAACATCATCAACAATATCAAGCACAGGGGGGATAGCTAAGGGCCTGTGCTGAGGCAATAGAAGGAAATCTCTGAGCCTTTTCTTGGATTCTGAGTAATCCTGGCTCTCCCAATGGAAATGCTCCCTCATGGTGTACAGGGTTTCCCCAAAAGAGTAATCTTCAGGTGGTGAAGCTGAAGGAATGGACTCTTCAGCATCAGAGTCCTCGTAGGGAGGGAGTGAATAGCCCTGGTCAGAAGAAGAATCAGAAGAAATAGAAACCTGATCAGCGAAATAATAATCAGTGTCTTGCCTAGGCCTTTTGTCGGGGGGTGGGGGTGGGGGGTGGGATCCCCTGATTAAAGTAAAAAGGTCTTTGACCATTTTAAGCATCTATTTCTTTGGCATGGATGACTGTTCTGGAGAATGCTGCACTTGTTTCCTTGTCTTTAATGGAGTTTTTGACTTTGCCTTTGCTGTTTGTAGTACCTTTAATTGTAAGCTGTGAACGTCTGAAAACACCCTCAGAAGCCGATGCCTGCTCAGCGGCTCCAGACCCATCTAAGGGTATATTTTCCATAGGCCCAATACCTTGAGTTTCCACAGGCCTCGGTGTCTCCATGTGGCTGTCGGTTGCGGCCTGTGGCTCTGAGGTAGCGGGTGTCAGGGGCTGCGAAAGCACCTCACTGAGAACCGGCGACTGGCCTAGAAGAGGCTTTGTCGTCGGTTTTGGACCTCGGATGCCTGTCTTTTTCTTTGTCTTTGCATTTTTTATACATTCCGGTCGTCGGTTGTTCCGACGGCATTATGTAATTAAATCTTCGTCCAAAATAATGAAAAGCAAAATCAAACCGACGTTTAATAGTGCGTTTATTGAATCTAGCACAAAGCCGACAACTAGTGACATCGTGGTCAGGGCCTAGGCAAGGAATGCAGTAAGAGTGAAAGTCCTTATGAGGTATTTGCTTCCCACAAGAAATACAATTATTAACTTTTACTGACATCAGTCTGGAGCAAGAAAAAGTTTCCCTGACGCACTGACGTCAGGGAAGAAGCGACAGCAACCGACACTGGACCAAGACTTTGGAACTCGGGCCGACTACGGGTCGCCTGCCAGCAGGATAGCCCAAGTGTAATGACTGCAACAGTGAAACACGATGAACATCCACCGTTGCTGTGCGCCATTCTATGGGCACATATCCTGTTGAGAGGCTGAGACTGAACAGGGTGTTCAGATGCGGGGTTAATTCATTTTGGAGCTCGCGTATGACACAGCCCGGGACACCATCTGGTCCCATGGAGGCAGTGCTTTTAGCTTTAGTTAGAGCCTTATTAACCAACGTATCAGTAATAATTGGAGTTACCCAATCCCCTGGAATAGTAATAGGCCCTGTAGGTGGTGGTGGGGGGGGATTTGCACTGAACCTGTCAGCCAAGATGTTGGCAATGTCAGTGGGGTCAGTGTATTTTGTTCCATTTTGTACTAGCTCAGAACAGACCTGAGCGTTGCCATTTAGGTTTTTGACGTAACCATAGAAGGCCTTATGGTTATCCTTGGCATCCTTGGCAACTTTCTTTTCGAAATTGGCTTTAGTTGACTTGATGAGGGCCCTCAATTTCTTACTAAAGCTGATCAGGGAAGATTTTTCTACTTGAGATTTGGCCTTTTTTTGTACAAGTCTCCTCCTTTTATTGTATAGTTTGCTTAAGGCCGGGGTCCACCAGACTGGTTTCTTCTTGCTTGAAGAAGGAGTCTTGGTTTTATTTGAGATAGCACGGTCCATGCAATCCTGAAAATGTATATAAAGTGCCTTGGTGTAGGATTCTGCATCCTGGATATCATTATCCTTCTGTAAGGGGATAGTGAAGCTTTCCACTTTTGACGCAAGTAGTTTGAAGTTTGCTTTGAAAAGGTTTTTTACGATGGTTTCTTTGACTGGGGGAGGTGGAGGGGTGAGGATGTCTAAGGTTATCAGTTTGTGGTCTGATCTGACCAGAGAGGGAGTGATAACAGGTGTGGTACAATGGGCGCCCATATTTGTGATGACTAAATCCAATATGTTGTCCCCTCTAGTGGGAGAACATACCAGTTGTTCAAGGGCATTTGAATTTATAAATTCTTTGAACCGCTGGGCATAGGAGTTAGAACTTTGGTAGTTCACCCAGTCTATACCAGGGTAGTTGAAATCACCCAAAATTATGGTGTTGGGTAGGACCTTTATATTTTCCAATGCCTCAAGGAATGCTGAGTGAGCATCTTGGGACAGGGTAGGCGATCTATAACAGGCTGCGACTTGAAATGTGGTTTTGCCTGATGATAGTTGCGCATGGATGATCTCTGGGGCATCATGCTGCGCCACTAACCTGGAGATGTGGGTATCCTTGATGAATATGGATACACCTCCGCCCTTTGTACTGCAATCTGGTAACTGAGGCCGGAAGGTATGATATGAATTGTAACCTGGTAGTGCTGGGGTGCTCTCTGGAGCCTTAAACCAGGTTTCCGTCACTGCACAAACATTGATTTTCTCAATACTGAGGAGTGTCTCGAGTGCATGCATTTTGAGGTTGAGACTTCTGGCGTTGAGTAGCATTACCCTTAGTTTTTGGTTACCTGTGCTGGTTACGGTGGTTGGTTTGTCCTTTGAGCCTTGCCTAAAAAAGGCACTATGGGAACGGCAAGAGCCTTGGCCAGTATTCGAAAGCCTAGGGGTGACAGGTGCAAACCATCTCTGGCAAAACAGCGAGGCTTGTCTATCATGTCATCCCAGGCAGACAGACACTGGATCCCCTTAGAATGACACCAGAAGCTTAGCCAATTGTTGAAATTGATCATTTTGTCTTTGTATCTAGGTTCATAATGTAATTGCATCTCTCACAAATTATGTTCCTAGGTGGTGGTGGTAGTAGTAGTAGTAGTAGAGGGTTGTCTGTGTACATGAGGCAGTCGCTACACTGTCTCAGGATGCCCATATCAACCAGACTGGCAGGAGAAAGCGTAGGAAATTGTCCATCCATATTTGTCAGAAACTGAGGGAGAGAGGCCAGAGAGAGCTAACAGGATAAAAGGTGGCAGGTCTAAGAGTAGTACTACTAGGTGATCACACAAGTGCTACTAAGGGAAAATTTGTAGCTAGAATACCTCACAAAGGGGTAAAAACAGTGCAGATGCAGCAAACCTGCATCAGTCTATACTACTCAATTTAAGGGTTAAGAACACAGTAAAACTCACAAAAAAGCACACATTAACCACATAAAGACAAAAACAAAACCCACAGTATGAAAAAATACAGTTAAACAGTAATGAAATACAATAAAATGCAATTAAACAGTAATGAATTGCAGTAAATAGCAATGAAATACAGTTGAACAGTAAATTGCTTTAAAACAGTGCAAATGTGATACATTAGCTCACAATTACAACAGTAAAAAACAGCTCAAATAAGTATAAGGCCACGGACAAGCAGTAACAAATGCAGCATCTAAATGCAGTTGCACACCTAAGCACAAGGAAACTGGAGTAGGAAGAGGCACAATTTTTTTAAAAGTAGAAAGTGAGGAGACAGAAGGTAATTCAAGGTTAAGAAGCTAAAGGGGTGGGCCTTCGCAACTGATTTCACTGTACTCAGTAGAATGAGCTGATGTAATGGGACTGGGGGGAAGTGTACAATATAAAGTCTTTAGTAGAGGAGGGCAACTCAAAAGTCACCAAGCTTTAATACCACAACAACAGTTGGGTGAGTGGGTGGGTGGGATACCAGATCAGAACAGAGGTAAGGATTGAATTTACTAGGCCTAAAACACAGTTGAACAGTTTAAACAGATATGCAGCAAATATTGTTTTAGTTGATTAGAAGTGCAGAAAACAGCTAAAAATAAGCACTTATCTTTTGTAGTCTCTCAGCAGTTTTTGTTCGTGATGGTCACTCATGCCTGAAAACATTTTGACCATGTCATATGCTGTTGCTCATAAAACAAAAATTAAAGTTTAACAAAACAGGTGTGCAGTGTTGACCTTTGTGCCATTGTTCAGTGAAAATTTGATTAAAAAAATAGCTATCCTTGTCTGGTAATAAATGCATAATCCTCAAGGCACCATGTCGGCGTGTATATAGTCTTTAAAATATTTGACATACCAGGTATCAGAATGTAAACACTTAAAAACACCAATAAGATGCTGAAAAGCATTTTTTTATGGTGGAAGCAGTCCATCCCTCCAAAATGGAAGTTGCTGTAGGGTTAAGTGCATCAGCATCAACATTCCCATTGAAAGAGATGCAAGAAAACGCATCTTTATCTCAACCGTATGGGGGGGGGGGTGTATCTGTGTGTGTGTGTGTTTACTAAACACACATGCCTATATAAAACAAAGAAATACATTTTGTATGTTTATGTTGACTTTTCATAATCCGGAAGCCTTAATATTCAACTGATCAATGCCAAGACTTTGAAAATTAGCATTAAGAAAACAAATGAAATCAAAAGTGCATATTGCAAAAGTAAATAGTTTCCTAGTGCAGTTTGATCACCCAAACCTCACTTCACATTCAGATATAATTTGTTGCAAGATGAGGGTTAAAGTTCACAGCCCAGGCCACCACTGAAAATGGGCTCACCTAGGCCCATTGGACTTTCCCTGTAAACAAATGCAATAAATAAATAAATAGTAAGGTGGTGCAGGATGCTTCACTACCTGCTCATTTTACTAATGCCATGCTAACCTTAACCTTACACCTTACCTTAGAATCCATTCCATAACACTACTAGTACACAAGATATCTCTGAGACACGTCAACACACCTGCACTACTATTCCTTAATATAACCTTAACCCACCCTCACATGAACACTCCCACCCTCTAATTCCAAACCATTGAGAATGTCTGAAAGTTTCAGCATTAGTTTCCCAAACCCACACTTACCTTGCCATACCAGGCATTCAGTTAATGTTCCATTCATCTGAAGTGTTAAAATTTTAATGAATGGAACACTTGTCGATATTTCAAAGTTATTCATTCCATCAATGAGCTGCCAGTTCGACATAGTGCATGACAGCCATACATTAGTGTTTGTGTGTGTGTGTGTGTGTGTCTTTATATATATATATATATATATATATATATATATATATATATATATAGTTTACCTTTAAAATGTGGTTGCATTGTGCAAAATGCATATATGTGAAAGTATGTCTTCAAAGATCTGTATGAGTGAAAAAAAGATGCCGAATTCACACTAGCGAATGCTAGTGTGCATTCGCTGTTGTGAATTTGGCATTTTGAGTGGAGATCGCACTATAGTGGGGATCGGAAAATGTACACTTTTCCTCATTGTAGTGTGATTTTGGAGTTTGTATATATAAGTAGCAGGAGGTGGGGTGCAGCCCCACATGGGGGGTTCAGCTTGCCCATAAAACATTTGTAGCACATAACTGGAAGTGTAGGTATTTTCTGTGAAGTCAACATTCCTGAGTTGTCGACTTTCCTTTTATGTATATTTATGTATGTGTGTACAAAAAGGAAGCTGCACCCATTGTATCATAACTCATACCCCTCTACAACCTGGACTTTCACATCTTCCAGATCTCTTACTAAGCAGTTTATGTATCATGGATCATCCACACCTTGATTTGCTTCAGGAGTAACAGTGAACCTTGAGCTCCCCAAAGCTGGTTCCTCTCTCTAGATCAGGATTCATCTGAAATGGTCTCTGGCACCTGTTCCATGCTTTCAGGACCATACCCGCAGGAAAGACTTTTCACCACAGCAGTAAACTGCTGCTTTCTAAGTACAGTAAATACCTGGCCCAGTGACTGAAGAGTTTTCCTGTATAGCTCTAGTCACAACAGCCTAATTATTTAGTCAATAATTTAATCTTAAAGGTTGATTTTGTAACCAGAGCACATTTGAAAAGCATTTCAGGTTTAGCCAACCTGTTGCCCCAACACTGAGTTGGAAGACCTTTGTCCTAGTATGGTTTCCTGGGTTATGTACTTTGACAGACACATTAAGTGATGCCTTTCTGTAAAGGTATAAACGACCCTCTGTTTAGGCTTATAAGAAAGCTTTTTATCTTGACATCAGTAATGCTATCCTTCTGGGATACTGATGAAGGTTCTTAGCAGTCCAGGTCCCTTAGACACCTGCCCTGCGAAACATGTAATGAATGGAGTCTCATTATTATTGGCTCACTGTTCGGGCAAACTGTAGTAGTGGGAAGACTGTAGTTTGGCCTTTGAGCATGTAGCCACACCATAATGAATGCTTATTAATTGCAGATCTTGACCAATGGATGACCCTTTGGTTAGCTGCATCACTGCCCACCTTCATCAGGGCCACTTATATTTAATCTGGCACATTAATGGTTCTAACATCAAGTTAAAAATAAAGAGAAAAATTGTAGATAATTTTAGGTATACAAGCATAAAGTGTATAAAACATTCTGTTTACCTATACTCTGGATGATTGGATGGAGTACAACCCTTTCATCCATTTTCTAAAGCTTAATGGGAAATTCATTGTCTCCAAGATCCCATACAGAAAATAACCTAGCTGCTATGGTCAAAAATTCTTTTTCTTGCGTCAGTAGCAAACATTGCCTCATATCTCCCTTACTTATTATCCCTCCAACAGAATATATCTAGCCCTCCGTTCATAATCTGCAAGGTTTGATTGTTTCACATAGGTTGTTCTCGCTAAGGAGGCTTTCCCATGCTTTCTTAACCAAAAATAGAAGTATATTTGCCAGTATCTTTTCCTCAAGATTAATAAAGTAAACAAGTCAGAAGAAGGGAGCCTGGAAGTTTTAGGTTCTTCCCCAATTTCTTTATTACGGTGACAGCTGCCTCTAATGTATGGGATGACCATGCCATGTCATCCACAGCATAACAGTAGAACTCTTAGCCTAATGGTTGATTCATCCCTCATAACCTTGTAGTGATCTACTCTTGGTCTTTTAGGCCTTGGAGCCTTCCCAGACTTGAGAGTTCAAGTGGCATGTCTGACCTTCTCCAGAGCTAAAGGGGCACCTCAGTGTTCCACATCCTTGTCTTTCAGCTGGTTTACCACTGAGGAAGACTCGTACTTTGGGCTGCAGTAATAGAAGGGTTCATGATGCGGAGGGCATATTTTTCTAAAACAGACCTGCTCACTCTTGGGGTATGACATTGGGATAAAACAACCATTCCTCCGAAGAGGCTTTAAAATGTATGCTGTCCTTCCAGTCCAGAAACCTAGTCAGCAGCTTGCTTGTAACTTCTGCCAGCCCCTTTGAAGACTGATTTGTTTTTGGCTGCCAAAGTTTAGGACAGCTGACATTTCTCATACCTAGCTCCTCTTCTTACTGGAGAGTCCAGATGCTTTCATCTGTCTCTTATCTAATCCAAACTGCACCACATGTTGGTTCCTTACAGCTGTCAACAACTGACATGCCTCATAGCAAGCACTTATAAACCTAGCACTAGACCCTCCTGTACTGTACAGAAGGACAAGGCTCTCTATTCAACCTTACCAGCCATCCAGTAAAACAGTTCACTGTACCTATCCTGGCATGTCCAAAGGGCAGTTTCAGGTGTACTCTCCTGTCCAACTGGTGAATCTGGGCATTTTGAGGCAATTTTACAACTGCCTCATGTACACAGACAACCCTCTCCTCCTACCACCAAACACTAATACATGCGAGACATGCAGTTATACAGCCAAAGTGGAGGCTAAGCTCTCTCAACCCAAGACTGGATCAGACAGTCAAGAAGAGAAGGGAAATACTTGCATCACACCACCAGTCTCACATAGACCCATTAAACCAGCACCAGCAAAAACACACATAAGTACATGAAAACATACTCGGAGGCTCTAAATAAAAATCTGCAAAACAAACAGAGACCTCCAAAGCAAACATCCAAGCAACCTCCACCCCCAACACAAACCATGAAACACATACTTCACAAAACCTGTGTGCCATGCAATCACAGCCCTTAAGGCAAAATAACATACCCAACATACTAGTAATAGGTGACTGTATAGTCAGGCACACTGACGTCCCACTCATTAGGCTGAATAAGGAAAAGTTTACTGTTAGCTGCCTGTCGGGTGCCAGGATCCGCCACATAACACAAGCACTCAGGTCACTCCAGAACAAGTACAAATATGACTCTGTCATTGTCCATGTTGGTGTGAATGACCAGAGCCATACCTCCCTGGACTACATGAAGAGAGACATGGAAGAGCTCTCTGATCATGTAGCCCAGGCCGGTATGAACCTGACCCTGAGTAGCATCCTGGCATCACCAAGAATGATACCATGGTATAAAGAAAAAATTCTCAACTTCAACAATTGGCTAAGTTTCTGGTGTCATTCAAAGGGGATCCAATATCTGTACAGCTAGGATGACATGCTCGACAAACCACGCTGCTTCGCTAGAGATAGCTTGCACCTGTCACCCTTAGGCTTTCGAATACTGGCCAAGGCTCTTGGCACACCCATAGTGCCTTTGTAGGCAAGGCTCAAAAGACAAACCCACAGCCATAAATAGCACAAGTAACAAAAAACTGAGGGTAATGCTACTCAATGCCAGAAGTCTAAACCTCAAAATGCACGCACTCGAGGCACTCCTCAGTATGAAGAAAATCGATATATGTGCAGTAACAGAAACCTGGTTTAAAGCTCCAGAGAGCACCAAAGCACTACCAGGCTACAACTCACACCATAAATTTCGGCCAGAGAACCCAAACCGAAATACAAAAGGTGGGGGTGTATCCATATTCATCAAGGATACCCACACCTCCAGGTTAGTGGCACAGCACAATGCTTCAGAGATCATCCACGTGCAACTAACAACGGGTAAAACTGCAATTCAAATTGTAGCTTGCTACAGATCACCCACCATGTCCCAGGACCCCCATTACACATTTCTGGAAACACTGGGAAACATAAAGGTCCTACCAAACACCCTAATATTGGGTGATTTCAATTACCCAAACATTAACTGGGAGAACTACTCAAGTACTAACTCCCTTGCCCAACATTTCCTAGAATTTATAAACTCAAAACGCCCTAGTTCAACTGGTCAACACTCCCGCCAGAGGAGACAACATATTGTACCTGGTCATCACCATCATGGGCGACCGGTGTTCCACACCGAAGGTCAACCCCTCGCTGGTTAGATCTGTCCATAAACAAATCACTTTGGATATCCACATTCCGCCTCCACCCCCAGACAAGGAAACCACCATGAAAAACTTTTCAAAAGCAAACTTCATGTTAGTTAAGACCGAGGTGGAAAGTTTCAAAGCCCCCATGCTGAAGGATAACGCTGTCCAAGCTGCAAAATCCTTTACTAATGCATTCTACGGGCACCTATAAGAATGCAAGGATCGTGCCATCCCAAGCAAAACCAAAACTCGCTCCTCCAAGAAAAGGAAACCAGTCTGGTGGACTCCTGCCATAAACAAGCTATACAATAGAAGGAGGAAACTAGTACAGAAAAGAGTAAAATTCCGAGAAGGGAAGACATCTCTGTATCAGCAAGAAACTATGATCTCTCATAAAATCATCCAAGGCGAGCCTCGAAAGAAAAATTGCCAAGGACTCCAAAGATAACCACAAGGCATTCTTTAGCTATGTCAAGAATCAGATCTGCTCGGAGTTAGTGCAGAATGGCACAAAATACATTGAACTGACCGATATTGCCAACATCCTGGCTAACAGGTTCAGTGCAAACTTCACCCCCCTCTTACCCCCAGAAGGGCCCATAACCATACCAGAAGAATGTAGAGTCCCTGAAATCACAGACACTCAGGTTAAAACAGCCCTCTCCAAAGCCAAAAACACAGCATCAATGGTACCAGTGTCCCAGGCTACATCCTACACGAGCTCAAATATTAAGTAACCCCTCACCTAAACACACTGTTCAAACTCAGCCTCTCCACAGGCTACGTACCCATAGAGTGGAGCACAGCAACGGTTATTCCACTCCACAAAGATGGAGTCACAACAGACCACAGGAGCTATCACCCTATAAGCCTGACTAGCTTCATCTGCAAGGCTGTGGAGCGCATCATCATGGAACTCATTAACAGAGACATTGGGAATCTCCAAACACTGGACCCTACCCAGATCGGCTTTGTTAAGGGCAGATCATGCCTCCTAAACCTGGTGGACGTCTTTGAGACAGTTACCAAGTCTATAGATGAGGGAAAGGTGGTACACACAGCCTGCCTAGACCTTGCAAAGGCCTTCGACACCATTCCCCATTCTGGTATTATAGACAGGCTCACCAGCCTGAACATAAACCTCTACGTCATAAGATGGGTTGCCAACTGGCTAATGGACAGAACCCACATGTTGAGAGTTGCGGGAGCTAGGTCTGACTCTCAACCGGTTACAAGTGGCATTCCCCAGGGCTCAGTCCTAGGACCCCTCCTGTTCGACATATACTTCTCAGAGGTACAGGCAAGCACAGGAGGACTATGGATGACCAAGGTCGCAGATGACTGCAAACTAGGGGCTATAATTGACTCTCCGGCTGACACAGACATCCTCCAAAATGGTCTCACTGAGACGGATAGCTGGGGTCAAAATCATGGCCTCAAGCTAAATGCCAAACAGTGCATAGTCATCCCCTTTGGAAAAAACAAAGTACACACAAACTACCACATAGGTGGTAGTCCCCTAAATACAGAAGACGTAATAAGGGATCGGGGAACCCAAGTAGATAGTAATCTCACCTTTGATGATCACATTGCCAAAGTGGTTAGAAAATCCTTCTACTTGGCCCACCTAATCACAAACGGGTTCGCATCCAGATCAAAAGAGGTCATTGTGTTCCTCTACTTATCACTCATCAGACCCATCATAGAGTACAATGCCCCATTTGGGATGTACCTTACAAGACACCTGCAGCAGCTAGAAGACCACAGAAGTACCTCACCAAGAGGATCACTGGCCTCAAACAGATGCCCTATGCAGCTCGACTGAAGAAATTCCAACTGTACTCTGTTGCATACCACCTACTCAGAGGTGATCTCTGCCTGACACAAGGCCATGTCCAACCCAGAATTGATGGACCTGCTCCACCTAAAGAAAACCTTATCCCCTCGAGCCACACGCTCTAGGGATCTAAACCTCACCACAACAATAAATAGGACGTGCTGGAGGGATAGATTCCTGTCCTAGAGATTTCCCATGCTTTGGAACAAGATTCCAGTCTACATTAGGCAGAGCTCCTCGCTAACACTCTTCAAAAGAAACCTTGACAAGTGGATGGGAAACAGAAAGTTACCCCAGGGATCACTTCAGTGGCTCTGCTGGACAGAGGCATGGGGAACTAATCTAAGGGAGCGGTGAAAGCCAATACATTCTGGCTAGGCTTATAAATGCCTTTGGGCAGATAGCCTAGTACCTACCTATGAACTTAACTATCTTTCCTCACCTTAACAGTGGCCAGCCACAGACATTCCCCTGGTCATACTCTTTCTCTACAAGCCTTTCATTACCAAGGATCCCAGGCTGTGGCCATTATGGCTTATGAAGCTGATCTGTTTTTGGACATAAGCACTGAGTTCAGCACCCTTCAGAATCACTAGGGAAAGTCTACAGAGTGAATTTCTGTCCTCTATGTCCTAGCCCAGTGATGGTGAACCTATGACTTGCATGTCAAAGGTGACACGCCACAACATTTTGGATGACACAGCAGCGTTAACCAACACCTGAGTTACCAAAGAAACTGAATAAACAAAAATACAAGAAATATGTGACCCTGCACTCATCTATCAAAACTCAGCAACAAAAAGTAATTAACTGATGTTAAATCAAATCAAATGCAATGTGTTCCATATTTTTTCAGTTCATTTCAAAATTCCTATTAAAAGTAGGGTAATTTTTCGGTGCAGTTTTAAGCCCAATTATCAGTGCACATATCATTTTCTCTATTGTAAGTCACTGAGTTTTCTATTACGTTTATAATACATAGCAGCACACATGATTGTACTGTATTTTTTTAAATAAATGAATATGTAAAGAATTTTTTCTCCTTTTTTTGGGGGGGGTGACATACCAGCAGAGTCAAAATTTGCATTTTCTGACTTTTTGACAAACTGAGCCAAAAGGTTCGCCATCCCTCTCCTAGCCACAGTACATTCTGAAGTGACTGGAGCTTTAACTTCCAATCCAAAAGGGTTAGATTACTATTGTTCCTACTTTTGGCTTTAGGGATTTCAAAATAAAGAATTCAAGACAGGATTGCACATGCCACTGTGCTCAGTTGACTGTGTTGCTGCAGTCCCCATGCATGTGTCAGAGTTAATGTGCTAAAGTCATCCTCAGCGTTTTCACATCCTCCCATTATCTAGCAGGTCTCTCTCAGGTTCTGTCTATTGTTGGCTTAGACACCGCATACCAATCTTCTGCCAAGATTATGGAAGTACAGTCCCTTCTTTTGTCAGTCTGCTAAGAAAAACATGGTTCCTGTGGTTAGGATCATACCCAGAAATTCCATGCCAGAAGATGGCCTTAAGCTAACAGTGACCTCCCTTGTGCATCCCTGACCACCTATTCTTATTATCCAGATCACAGTTAAGTCTGGTAATGTCATATCTCACATGGGTCCCCAGTGTCCTATAATGGTATGGGAACTTTCTCCACTATACTTGTGGCTCTTTGGTCCCAGTCACATGAGTTTCATGCAGTAGCCACACTTTGATGTGCAAGTCTTTAATGAGTGCCCACAGCCTCATAGTGTTGGTGTGATACCCTAGCCCATTTATATTAGTCAACAGATACCCCCCTCTGGCTGAAACAATTCTGTATTATACATTGTAGAGCAGATCATGCTGACAGGCATTCCTCCATCTCCATCTTGAGGAGCCCATGCCCATCCCATCGCAAAACTACATATAGAAGAAATTATTTCCACAACTTTTGGAAATCCTATGAAAACAACTTCAGCTTCACAGCATTCTGTCACTGCGGTCACATTCAGCCCTAGCCAGAGCTGTGCCGGTTCATCTGGTGTACATCGTGTGGGATGACCTTCACCCAAGAGGGCAACCATGTATGCCAACTGTGGGAGCCTCAGTTTCAACTCTTCCTTATCAGTGGCACACAAGTGTGACCCTAACAAACAATGTTAGCTCCCCAAACTCATAATTATTGTCTGTTAAACAGTATCAGTCAGAACTGCCCTCATCTTAGCTTCCAACCTCACAAGGGGGATAGGAAGGGGAATTACTTCTACAGTGGCTGATGGTGTGCTGCATATTGCTCAACAGGCTTCCTAATTTAACACGTTATAAGTACACTGTAGATTCATAGAATATTTTACTTTGCACTAGAAAGTTCCTTGGCCACATTGCTAATCCACCCACAACACCAAAACATTGCCTCAGCAGATGGCGATCTTTACAAATATCTTCTAACCACCAGTAAGTACACTTGCTGCACCTTCACACACAAAAAGAAACCATCAGTGTGGTTCTATGGCATAGAGTGATAAAAGTCTTGACTACATTCCAGACAATGTGTTCATTTGGTGGTATGGAAAGCTGAATTTCTCAAACAGGGGAGGGTGGGACAGAATAGCTGATGCCAGCTTGCCCATCTTGGGGAGATGGAGGCAGTCTTCTCTGCTACAAGGATGGGCTGACCACATACAAGAATGTGAGGTGTGTGGTATGCATCAGTAAAGGCTGAAGTTATGAACATGCTAGAGGAAGGCAGTGAAACTTGACATGTGTGGTGGCATGCATGCACCTTCCTAGTAAGTATCTGTAGCAAGCATCACATCCACATTGGGGGGGGGGGTAGGTGTGGGAGTGGATGCCCCACACATATAATGGTCCACTTTCACTGCTTGAATTTCACCTCTAAGGGGAACAGATTGGCCATTGAGCTGTTACCCAAAGCTAGAATTAATAAACTGTAAGGCTTTTGCTATTGTTGCAGAATGAACTAACCTAGCTGTTACCCCAGGAAGGAGCAAACAGGTATATAAGTTCCTCACAGAAGGGCTTGATAATCACTTGGGGCTTACATTTTGGTTGTTTCTTTCTTTTTGTAACTGCATACATTAGTTCACCTCTCGCCCCATTCGACATATCTTCCCATCAGTCTGCATACAAGACATGGGGATGGTAGCACTGAACCTTCCCTCTAGGTCAGCTGCTCTCTCCAGTTAAAAGTAATACTCATGTCACTGCAGGCACTGTCTAGAGTGTAAGTGCTCTTTGGCTACTGAGATGCAACACTGTCAATAAGTTATTACTCAGAGTCACTCAGACCAGATTTTGGTGCCTGGTCATTCATTCATCAGCAACCAGTCCTCACAAAGCTGATAGCCAAGAAGGCACCATGCTAGGCCTCCCCTCATCCACACAGGACTTACTGGAAGTAAAAGCAGCTAATAAGCCCACCTCAGGCGCTACTAGAGAACCAAAGATTATTCTACCTTCTGCTAAACACAGTGGAACCAGTAAAGTGAATTATTCTGTGTGTTAATGTAATAACACTTTATCCAACCTTTGGCCAGAGCCACCTGCATCTAGGAAGCACTTCACTACACAACACTTACATGGGTATCACAGGATTAGCTTTCATACCTGTAAGTTGCTTCTCACCTGTAATTAGAATTAAAATGGTCTGTATGGAAATAATACGGTTCTCCCTAACTGCCCAATTTAGAGAAATGTAAAAACATCAGCACATTTTATATGATATAATTTCCATTTATTTTAACACAATAAACACTGCAGGTTGCAAAATTAAAAAGTACAACAGTAGTTAACTGCATAGAAAAAAAATAAACAGAAAATTACTTGACCAAGTCAGGTAATCCCAGACTCATTTCTTTCTCCTCCTTTGCATAACTTGTTATTCAGTTATTTGGTAGTAGTACTTGAGTACATATAAAGAGGCTGGATAATGAAGATGAAATGTGATCTTAAGATCAACTTGCTGCGCACTTCTTTGTATTCAGTATACTTGGCCCTTATAGACAGATTCACCTGTGGTAATTCTGCTATGATCTCTAGCTTCGCATTAATCTGCAGAACTTTCTGTAGCTGTCATGCCCTGAGAAGAATGTCTCATCTGTCTTAATAGTTAAAAAATGTGGCCGTGATTAATCTGGAAGGAGCAGTGAGTGTGGGCTTTGGACTTTGTGATCTGTGTATGTTTAATAATGGAACGTACTGTGAAAGACCAAGCCAGCTTGGTGAATATCTGTAGGACAAATCATCTTCATCATCATCCCATATCTTTCCCATTTTCTACATGGGGTCAGGTTATCGTGTTAACTGTCTTCATCTCTCTCAGTTCAGTGCCACACTCCTGCCTTCTTTGACACTCATGCCTGACTGTCACATATCTTCTTTCACACGATCCATCCACCTCTTTGCTGGACATCCTCATTTCTTCTTACTTTCTTCCTGTCTGTCCCAAAACTTTATCAGATTGTCTTCTGCTTTTCTGCACATGTCTGAACCA
Organism: Protopterus annectens; assembly: GCF_019279795.1. NCBI lineage: Eukaryota > Metazoa > Chordata > Ceratodontiformes > Protopteridae > Protopterus > Protopterus annectens. Next base: position 445,007,258 of record NC_056732.1, on the reverse strand, counting down.
CTATAATCTGTCGGCTGCCTCTCTTTCTCTACAGTCTACTCCAATGAAGGGAAAACAAAAAGTAAGGCACACAGTACCACAACCTGCTCCAGGTTGGGAGGTTTTCTCTGAAAACTTGTTTAAAGCATTCTAGGCCCTACAGACTCAACAGCAACCGTTTCTCCTACAGGACCCCCTTTGCTTGTGTCAGAGGAAGAGCTTTCCTCAAATGATTATTCTGTGACCTATGAATCTCAAACTGATTCACCCAATGACTTCATTATCCCAGAGGAAGATGATCTAATTACCCTTGGGGAAGAATTCACCTGTGGTGATACCATCTCCCTCATGAGGGAACATTTTAAGTGGCAGGCCTCAGAGGTCTCTGACAGTAAGAAAAGATAATTTGACCTGCTGCAAATGGAACAGCCATCGCCTTCAGCTCTGCCCCCTTTGCTCCCTGCCTTCCAAGATTCCTTCTTAGTGGTCTTTCAGACTCCAGATTCACAACCACCCACATGTAAATGTCCTGACCATTTTTATAAGGTCCCACAGGACACCCAGTTTCTCTTTTAGAAACCCACCAGCAGACCCTGCTGTTATTGCAGTCTCTGCAGATAAGACATCTAGGCAATTGCCTTCTTGTACCCTCTATCCTACTGATAAAGACAGTAAATTTATGGACAGACTAGGGAAAAAGATTTATACCTCCTCTACTCTTGCTATAAGAGCCTTGAACTATCAAGCCCACATGGCTAGATATGTCCTGGACACTATTGCTAAGACTTCCACCCTACTCCCTGAAGTCCCTGAATCCAACACTAAAACTCAGCTTAACAACCTAATCTCCACAGCATTCCAAGTAACTAGGCACTCCATCAAGTGCAGTTATGATGCTGTGGAAGCTTCATCCAAATCTGCTGCATCTGGCTCAGTACTAAGGTGCTAAAAAGGCCTTTGTGTCATTAGAATAGTATGAACCAAAGTAGCAACCCCCTGCCCAACTCCTACCCACACCCCCTTGCATCACCACTCACTGATTCCCAGTAATACCTGTGTCATTAATATCCATTGAGTCATGACAGGGGAAGTAATGAATATTTATTTTCTTTTTCCCCTACCTTTCATATTCAGCGTTAGATCATTAAGTATTGAGAAATAATGATTTACTACTAATAATTTAAAAAAATGGTTTTGAATGCAGTTACTTGGTATCCACAGGCAAGGAAACCAGACAGTTGCTCAGCTGGGCACAGAGGGCAGTACAAAAAAATTTAGGAACACTGTAAATGTGATGAATCCCACAAGTTCTCCTAACTGGTCTTACTCTGCAGGGCACAGAGGGCAATTCATTAAGAATTCCTTTCCTTACAACACAGCAGTAGGGCACCAGTAAAAGATAATGCCTTTATAAATGCAAAGGCATTTTCTAAAAAAAGGTAAAAACAGCATTGTTTGATACTACAGGACAGAAAGGTAACTCAACACTTTTCACAAGAGACATCCACAGACAGAGACAGTTAAACATCACTTCTGCCAATGTTTCGAAATATGGCATCTGTACTGTAGAATGTTTTTTCCACATTGTACTTGTCCATGAGGTATAACTGCCCACCATTCCCTGTTCATCACAAATTTTAGTAAGTATTCCTTTAGGCGTTTTCATGGAAGAGCTGCTTTCTGTTCATTTACTATGCACTTAATCCATGTTTGTTGTACTGTGTTTGTTTAATAAAGCCAGCATTGTGGTTTTATGCATCTTGCATGGTTCCTGGCTTTCAGCCATAACCTTTTCTATTGTGCATGCATTTTCAGGCATCGGGACAGAATTCTCAGCTTATTTTTCTCAGGTTTTCAGTTGACTGCTGCTACAGTAAATTTGCTTCTGAATCCTGGCTTGGTTTGGTCTAAGTGCCCTAGGTAACGGGTGTTTTTGAAATTTGTTCTTGTTAATTGTAATATTTCAGTAGGGGTTTGTAAATTTAAACTTGGCACAAAAGGAAAATTTTATATAAAGTTGACGAGTTTTTGAGTGCATGGATTACGTTACATTAAATGCGTAGGTTTGTCAGCGACAGTACCAGTCAGCCCCTGATGCTTAGGGTGCTTTCATAGAGATCAGGTCTGATTTTTTTTAGCAGTGAAGCTGAAAGTAAACACACAGCTTGATCCAGCACTAGGCGACCTAGGCAGTTGCCTAGGGCCCATGTTGGCTAGGGGGAGCCCCTGATTTGGCCTGGGGGTTGATTAAAAAAATAAAAACCTCTTCTGTAAACAAAATCAGCCCGAAGACATCTGTAAACACAACAAGGCATTAGGGCCTCTCACAAAGAGACTTTCTGCAAGAACACAGGAAGGCTTTAGGACTTCATGGGAGAATTTCTGTAAGAACACCAAGCCCCACAGACCTCTGTGTTAGGTTGTTGTCCTGACATAAACCAAAGGAGATTTAATGGCAGAGCAGTCAGGTATTATCTGCAATGGAACAGAGCAGCATGAAACAGAAATGGCAAAGCAGCAGCCTGGGATTTTCCACAGGACTGAAACTGAAACAGTAAGTGCAGATTTAAACAAACTGGAGTTAGGGAGGGTGGATGTATGTGTGTGTGTGCGTGCATGTGCATGCGTGTGTGTGTGTGAAATGCCTTAATTAGGGATGGCAGGTTGGTAATTAACTTGCTCAAGCTGAAAATGTTACCATGGTTACAGGATACATGAGCCAGACTCCTCTATACCACCAACCAGACTTCACAAGGATTTGAGAACCTTCATTAAGTTTCAAGGGAAGAGAAATTTTGCATTTAGTGTGTAATTGTTTTGTTTAGAAAATGGCCTTCAGTGTTTGTGCTGTAGCATTTAAAAGCAATGGTACTAGCACAACAGGTAGCGCACTTGCCTTTGGTGCAGAAGGCTGTTGGTTCTACTGCCGCACCATGCAGGTGGATTGCTGATCCTGCAGTGCACTTTAAGGGGCAATGGGGGTGCTGTACTCCTGAGTGTGCCCTCCTTTAGATGAGATGCCTAGCAACTATGAACCTGTTGTCGGTTTGCCAACCATTACATATTGCAATATTACCAGATTACCAATTTTTTAATGTAACCTAGGCAATTTATTCTTCAAGGGCAGCAGGCACTGAATTTGTAGATGAAACACTGAAATGTAAAGTTGTTTGCTAGCAGCAACCTCTTCATTAGTTACAGATCTCTTTAATGTGGAATTATTCAAATGAGTTCTGCAGAGAACTGTGCATATTGACTTATAATGGTGGATTGTAATGGCAGACGTTTGAGTGGCCTTTTATGGTTGAAATGCTCTGAAATGAGTAGTTTTGTCATTACTGGTTCATAAGTTTTGTTTCATTGCTTGCTGGAAAAGTTTTCAAAACTACAAATTTAAAACACAAGTGGTGCTGTATTATACAAGGAATATAATTTAATACAATCAGGGAGGTGAATCAAAGAACACATGCACGTATGAGTGGTCCTAAAAATGTGTGCAGTGGGCCTACGGTTTGAAAACCACCCAAAGGTAAACTTAATCCACCACCTGCTAGATGCATTTTCTTTGGATTTGGGTTACAGTGCCATTCAATGACTGTGAGTTTCAAAGGCAGAGAAGTTTACTGTTAATGCTAAGTCTGTTTTCTTTGTGTAACTGTATTGTTTTGTTTAGCAAATGTCTGTCATTGTTTCTGCTATAAAATTTGAAATAAAAGTTTTAAATTAAATCCAAATATCTGTAATCATTGGAATAGTAAAAAAAAAAAATAATAATAATATGCACACTGACAGGTTTGAACAGTGTTTATGATAACCAGGGTGAAATAGCCAATTAATGGGACACTGGAATCGCTGCGAGGGGCAGGCGCTGATCCATTACTCTGCTTAGGGCCCCATTTGACCATGATCTGACTCTAGGTATATGTAATATATAAATAAATGAAAGGCATCATGAATGTAAACTAAGCAGATGACTGCATAGGCAATGGTAGTGGAGTATCCTAAATTTATGGAAACTTAAACCAATATGCTGTCCTATAATGGGGGTTCAAATTAAGTTATCAAAACTTTAAAAGTTAGAAAGTTGTATGGTCGAACCCATATGTTCAAACTTTTAACATTTCGAAAGCGACAAAAAAAAAAAAAAAAAAAAAAACAGAAAAAACCTATCTAACGGATGTAATCAGGGGGGGCAAGCCCCCCTGCACCCACCACACCCCCCGCTCTTTAAATATACCAACTCCGAGACTGCACTACTGTGCAGTAAAGGGAAATCTTCCCTTTCCGCACTGAACAGAGATCTACGGTAACACATTCAAACTTTTAAAAGTTCGAACATATGGGTTCGACCATATGGCGTTTGAACTTTTAAAAGTTCGACAACATAATATGTACTCTATAATGGTACACATAAGTGTGTAAATTGAGTTTGCATGTTTTACATTCTAATATATGCATGAGGTCATTGCCAGATTAGCATATTTAAATATTATGAGCAAAGTAGGCATGATTAGACCCCTCAGTACTGTCAATCAGGAAGGGAACACCCACATCTGTGCAGTCCCGCCCCCAGGGTGATCATTCTTCTCTACAGCCCCTATTTATTCATTCATAGGATCATAGGAAGTTACTAGGCTGTTGGCCCTGATGCCCTTACAAACCTAGCCAAGAATTTAGGACATGTTCTGACAAATCAGCACCCGATGCCCCTGTCCAGCACGGACACAGGTGGCATCCCGGGGGTGTTTTTTCTGCTCCCCATCCAGTTATCCAGGTTGTGCTCAAAAAGGGTTAATGAGGTGCTCTGCTTGACGTTGAGCGGGAGTCTATTCCACAGAGGGGAGGTCTCTGGGAGTCAAATCTGTCCTGCCAACAAGTCCTGTTGATGTCACACACCAGGTTGAGGTTGCACATATGGGTTACTCGAGTGGAGCTTCAGATGCTGATGTACAGCAGTCCCATCCAGGTGTGGTCTGAGATTGTTTTGTATGCCAGAAAGAGGTCACCTCTGAGGAGTCTGTAGGAGACTGAGTATAGAGGGACAGGGACTTTAGCATATCTGTGTAGGGTAAAGTGGATATAAAAAGTGTACACACCCCTATTAAAATGCTAGGTTTTTGTGATATAAAAAAATGAGACCACAATAAGTCATTTCAAAACTTTTCCCACCTTTAATCTGAACTATAACCTGTACAATTCAATTGAAAAACAAATCTGTTAGAGGAAAACATGTACAAAAATAAAAAATATACAGTAAGCTGGTTACATAAGTGTGCACACCCTTAAACTAATACTGTGTTGAAGCACCTTTTGATTTAATTACAGCATTCGGTCTTCTTGGGTAGGAGTCTGTCAGCATGGCACATCTTGGCTTGGCAATATTTGCCCACTCTTCCTTGCAAAAGTGCTCCAAATCTATGAGATTGCGAGGGCGTCTCTTGTACAGAGCTCTCTTCAGGTCACCCCACAGAGTTTCTATTGGATTTAGATCTGGGCCCTGGCTAGGCCATTCCAAAACTTTAATTTTCTTCTGGTGAAGCCATTCTTTTGTTGATTTGGATATATGCATGGGATCATTGTCGTGTTGAAAGGTGACATTCCTCTTCATCTTCATCTTCATCTTTCTAACAGATGCCTGAAGGTTTTGGGCCAGAAGTGACGGTTATTTGGAACTGTTCATAATTCCCTCCACCTTGACTAAAGCCCCAGTTCCAGCTGAAGAAAAGCAACCCCAAAGCATGATACTGCCACCACCATGCTTCACCATGGGGTTGGTGTTCTTTTGGTGAAGCGAAGTGTTGTTTTTGTGCCAAACGTACCTTTTGGAATTGTGGCCAAAAAGTTCAACCTTGGTCTCATCAGACCATAACGCATTTTCCCAGATGCTTTTGGGAGGCTTGATGTATTGTTTTGCAAATTTTAGCACTGGGCCTGGATGTTTTTCTGTGTAAGAAAAGGCTTCCATCTTGCAACCCTACCCCCATAACTCCAGACAAATAGAGAAGACTGGAGATTGTTGTCACATGTAGTACACAACCATTACTTGCCAGAACTTCCTGCAGCTCCTTCAGTGTTGCTGTAGGTTTCTTGGCAGCCTCCCGGACCAGTTTTCATCTTGTCTTTTCATTAATTTTGGAGGGACGTCCAGTTCTTTGCAACGTCACTGTTGTCCCATATTTTCTCCACTTTATGATGACTGTCTTCACTCTGTTCCATGGTATATCCAATGCTGTGGAAATTTTTTTTACCCTTGTCCTGACTGATACCTTTCAACAGTGAGATCCCTTTGGTGCTTTGAAATGTGAACCAAAGCTTTTGCTGCAGCAGGCAACTGAGTAAATGTCAGGAAAATCCTACTAGGTCAGCTGACCTTTATTTGGGGTTATTCAGAGTCTCATTAATTGATGGCAGGTGTGTACCCAAGAAGACTGAATGTCGTAATTAAATCAAAAGGTGCTTCAATAAAGTATTAGTTTAAGGGTGTGCACACTAATGCAACCAGCTTATTGTATGTTTTTTTATTTTTTATATTTTTCTCTTAACAGATTTGTTTGTTTTTCACTTAAATTGTACAGGTTATAGGTCACATTAAAGGTGGGAAAAGTTTTGAAATGATTTATTGTGGTCTCATTTTTTATATAAAAAAACTGGCATTTTAACAGGGGTGTGTGCACTTTTTATATCCACTGTAGATGTTTGAGGCTTGGATTCTCCTGATGAGGAACTCTGTGGTTCTCCAACTGCTGCATGTACTTTGTGAGGTACATGCCAAAAGGGGCATTGTACTCAATAATGGGTCTTTTAAGGGAAGAATACAGGCATGTTATGACCACCGTGTCCCTGGATGAGATGCCCTTACTAATGAGGTGGGCTATGTAGAAAGCTTTCCGTATAGTGGAGGCAATATGGTGGTCAAAAGTCAGTTTTCTATCAACCTGTGTCCCCTCACAACTGATTGTGTGCTTAGCACCTTGTTATTAATGTGATAATTTGTGGGGACATCACTCTCCCCAAAGGCGATGATGTGCATTTTTTGGCATTCAGTTAGACGCCGTGTTTCTGGCACCAGTCATTTGTTTGAGTGAGACCCCCTTGGAGGATGTCCACACCACTAGGAGAATTGATGACAGTGTCCAGCTTACAGTCATCTGCAAGCTTGGTCAGCCCACTGGTTTTGGCCTGCACCTCAGAAAACTATATCCCAAACAACAGAGGCCCCAAGACTGATCCCTGGGGTACACTGCTCATTACGGGTCAACTGCTTGAAGTGGCTTCCCCTATTTTGTCTAGGTGGGTTCTGTCAGTAAGCCAATTTGCTACTTATCTGGTAACATGTGGCTTCATGCCTAGTTGAGAGAGTTTATCTATTATACCTTAGTGGGCAATAGTACTGAAGGATTTGGCCAGGTCAGGATAGGCAGTGTGCAGCGTGTTCCCCTCATCCATGGCTTTGGTAACAGTCTCAAAGAAGTCAACCAGATTTAACAGGCATGACCTCCCCTTGATGAAACTAAACTGTGTGGAATCAAGTGTATGGAGGTTACCAATGTCTTTGTTAATGAGGTCTATGATAATCTGCTCCATGGCCTTGCAGATCAGGCTAGTTAAGGTGATAGGTCTATAATTTCCTGGATTAGTGGACACTCCACCTTTGTGCAAAGGTATGACTGGCTGTCCTACATGCTGCTGGGATGAAGCCGGTACTCAGGCTTGGTTGAATAGGGTGCCTAATGGTACTGCAAGTTCTTGCCTGAGTTCATGTAGGATGCAGTCTGGGATGTTAATGGGTCCCATGGAGGCTGTATTTTTTGCCTTTGAGAGGGCAGTGGTGACTTGCTCCCTAGAGATAAGAGGGGGGGGGGCAGGTGCTAGGGATGTCCTAATTTACTGATGGGGACAGATGGGTGAGGTTTTCACTGAACCTGTCTACCCCCAGATTGGCTATATCTACAGCATTTGTGTATGCGGTGTCTTTGACCACCAATTCTGAGCAGATCTGGGTGCTTCCCTTGTGATTGTGGACATGCATGAAGAAAGCCTTGTGACTGGCTTTAGTAGATGTGGCCAGTCTGGACTCGAAGTTTGCTTTGGAGGATATCACTAGTGCTCTTATTTCCTTGTTCAGGCTAAGGAGAGATTGCTTCCAATTAGGCACCTCCTCCTTCTTGGTCCTGGACAGCATTTTTTTTCCTTTTATTATAGAGTTTATTTATTGCACATGTCCACCAGTCAGGTTTAGTCTTCCTTGAGGATGATTTTGTCCTGTCAGGTATTCCTGATTCCGTGCAACTATATAAATGCTCATATAGTACTTTGGTGTAGGTTTAAACATATGTGCCAGTTCCTTTTGAGGGGAGGAGGCTGTGAAGCTGTTTATACCTTCCCTCAGAAGGCTGTAATCAGCTTTGAATTTTTTTGTTTGACCATAGCTGGGGGAGGGGGCAGGGGAGATGTTTTTGAAAGTGACCGCTTTGTGATCAGGTCTTAAAAGAGAGGATTACACTGTAGGGAAAATGCAGTTGTTACTCCTGGTGGTTAATACCAAGTCCAAGATATTTTCACCTCTTGTGGGGGTGTCCACCAGCTGTTCCAAGGTGTTTGCACTGGCAAAGTCAAGGAATCTCTGAGCATTTGTGTTTTAGCATGAGTAGTTCTTCCAGTCTATGGTTGGATAGCTAAAGTTGCCCAGGATCAGGGTAAAGAGTTAAATCTTGATAGATTTGAAGAGGTTCAGATGGGTCTAGTGGGCATCTTGAGTCAAAGTTGGGGGCCTGTAGCTAGCTATGATTTTAATAGGGGACTTGTCAATGGTTAACTGCACCTGGAGTGTCTCCTGTGCCTCGTACAGTTTGACCAGCCTGGAGGTGTGTATGTCTTTTATATATATTTTGCAACTCCACATACGTTTGCTTTGCTGCCCAAGGTTTGGGGTCTGAATGTATGATGGGATGAGTAACCTGGTATGGCTGGAGTGCTCTCCGCAGCTTTGAACCAGGTTTCTGTGACTGCACCAATGTCAGCATCTTCCCGGGTGGGTGTGTGTTGTGTGGGTGTGGGTGGTGTCTGAGATGGGTGTTTGTGTTGACAGCCTTCTCATTACCAGATATACGACTTGTGCGGGAGAGAGCATTGACTCTAGGTTCATAATGTAATTGCATCTCTCACAAATTATGTTCCTAGGTGGTGGTAGTAGTAATAGTAGTAGTAGTAGAGGGTTGTCTGTGTTGCAGTTGCTACACTGTCTCAGGATGCCCATATCAACCAGACTGGCAGAAGAAAGCGTAGGAAATTGTGCATCCATAGTTGTCAGAAACTGAGGGAGAGAGACCAGGGAGAGCTAAGAGGATAGCTAAGAGGATAAAAGGTGGAAGGTCAAAGTGTAGTACTACTAGGTGATCACACAAGTGCTACTAAGGGAAAATTTGTAGCTAGAATACCTCACAAAGGGGCAAAAACAGTGCAGCTGCAGCAAACCTACATCAGTCTATGCTACTCAAAGGGTTAAGAACACAATAAAACTCACAAGAAAGCACAGATTAACTACTTACAGACAAAGGCAAAACTCACAGTATAAACAAATACAGTTAAATAGTAATGAATTGCAGTAAAATGCAATTAAACAGTAATGAATTGCAGTAAATAGCAATGAAATACAGTTAAACAGTAAATTGATTTAAAACGGTGCAAATGTGATAAATTAGCTCACAATTACAACAGTAAAAAACAGCTCAAGTAAGTATAAGGTCACAGACAAGCAGTAACAAATGCAGCATCTAAATGCAGTTGAACACCTAAGCACAAGCAAAATGGAGTAGGAAGAGGCACATTTTTTTAAAGTAGAAAGTGAGGAGACAGAAGGTAATTCAAGGTTAAGAAGCTAAAGGGGTGGGCCTTCACAACTGATCTCACTGTACTCAGTAGAATGCGCTGATGTAATGGGACTGGGGGGGAGTGTCCAATATCAGATTTATAGTAGAGGAGGGTAACTCAAAAGCCACCAAGCTTTAATACCACAACAACAGTTGGGTGAGTGGGTAGGTGGGATACAAGATCAGAACAGAGGTAAGGATTGAATTTACTAGGCCTAAAAAACAGTTGCACAGTTTAAACAGATATGCTGCAAATATTGTTTTAGTTGATCAGAAGTGCAGAAAACAGCTAAAAATAAGCACTTATCTTTTGTAGTCTCACAGCAGTTTTGGTTCCTGATGGTCACTCATGCCTGAAAACATTTTGACCATGTCATAATCTCATGCTGTTGCTCATAAAACAAAAGTTAAAGTTTAACAAAACAGGTGTGCAGTGTTGAGCTTTGCGCCATTGTTCAGTGAAAATTTGATTAAAAAATAGCTATCCTTGTCTGGTAATGAATGCATAATCCTCAAGGCACCATGTCAGCGTGTATGTAGTCTTTAAAATATTTGGCATTCCAGATATCAAAATGCAAACACTTAAAAGCACCAGTAAGATGCTGAAAAGCATATTTTATGGTGATAGTAGTCCATCCCTCCAAAATGGAAGTTGCTATAGCGTTAAGTGCATCAGCATCAACATTCCGACTGAAAGAGATGCAAGAAAACTCATCTTTATCTCAGCTATATAGGTGTGTGTGTGTGTGTTTGTTTACTAAGCACACATGCCTATATAAAACAAAGAAATACATTTTGTATAAGTTTATGCTGACTTATCGAAATCCACAAGCGTCAATTAGCATTAAGAAAAAAAATGAAATTAAATAATACATATTACAAAAGTAAACAGTTTCCTAGTGCAGTTTGATTGCCAAAACCTCACTACACATTCAGATATAATTTGTTGCAGGATGAGGGTTAAAGTTCACAGCCATTAATAAGGTGGTGCAGGATGCTTCACTACCTGCTCATTTTACTAATGCCATGCTAACCTTAACCTTACACCTTACCTTAGAATCCATTCCATAACACTACTAGTACACAAGATATCTCTGAGACACGTCAACACACCTGCACTACTATCCCTTAATATAGCCTTAACCCACCCTCACATGAACACTCCCACCCTCTAATTCCAAACCATTGAGAATATCTGAAAGTTTCAGCATTAGTTTCCCAAACCCACACTTACCTTGCCATACCTGCATTCAGTTAATGTTCCATTCATCTGAAGTGTTAAAATTTTAATGAATGGAACACTTGTCGATATTTCAAAGTTATTCATTCCATCAATGAGCTGCCAGTTCGACATAGTGCATGACAGCAATACATTAGTGTGTGTGTGTGTGTGTGTGTGTGTGTGTGTGTATATATATATATATATATATATATATATATATATATATATATATATATATGGTTTACCTTTAAAATGTCATTACTGCATTGTGCGACACGCATGTATGTGAAAGTATGGTTTCAAAAATCTGTATGAGTGAAAAAAATATGCCGAATTCACAACAGCGAATGCTAGTGTGCATTCGCTGTTGTGAATTTGGCATTTTGAGTGGAGATTAGAGGGGATCGGGAAATGTACACTTTTCCTCATTGTAATGTGATTTTGGAGTTTGTATATATAAGTAGCAGGGGGTGGGGTGCAGGGGGCTTGCCCCCCTGCAAAACATTTGTAGCACATAACTAGAAGTGTAGGTATTTTCGGTGAAGTCAACATTCCTGGGTTGTCGACTTTCCTTTTATGTATATTTATGTATGTGTGCACAAAAAGGAAGCTGCACCCATTATAACATAACTCATACCCCTCTGCAATCTGGACTTTCACATCTTCCAGATCTCTTACTAAGCAGTTTGTGTATTATGGATCATCCACACCTTGATTTGCTTCAGGAGTAACAGTGAACCTTGAGCTCCCCAAAACTGGTTCCTCTGTCTCTGGATCAAAATTCATCTGAAATGGTCTCTGGCACCTGTTCCATGCTTTCAGGACGATACCCACAGGCAAAACTTTTCACCACAACAGTAAACTGCTGCTTTCTAAGTACAGTAAATCCTTACCTGTTGTGCCCAGTGACAGAAGAGTTTTCCTGTACAGCTCTAGTCACAACAGCCTACTTATTCAGTCAATAATTTAATCTACAGGTTGATTTTGTAACCAGAGCACAGTTGAAAAGCATTTCAGGTTTAGCCAACCTGATGCCCTAACATTGAGTTGGAAGACCTTTGTCCTAGTATGGTTTCCTGGGTTATGTACTTTGCCAGACACATTGTGATGCCTTTCTGTAAAAGCACAAACCACCCTCTGTTTAGGCTTATAAGAAAGCTGTTTTTCTTGATGCCAGTAATGATATCCTTCTGGGATACTGACGAAGGTTCTTAGCAGTCCAGGTACCTTAGACGTCTGTCCTTAGGGCATTTAATGAATGAAGTCTCATTATTATTGGCTCACTGTTCGGGCAAACTGTAGTAGTGGGAGGACTGTAATCTGGCCTTTAAGCATGTGGCCAAACCATAATGAATGCTTATTAATTGCAGATCTTGACCAATGGATGACTCTTAGGTTAGCTACATCGCTGCCCACCTTCATCAGGGCCACTTATATCTGATCTGGCACATTAATGGTTCTAACATCAAGTTAAAAATAAAGAGAAAATTTGTAGGTAATTTTAGGTGTACCAGCATATAGTTTATAAAACATTCTGTTCACCTGTACTGTGAATGATTGGATGGAGTACAACCCCTTCATCCATTTTCTAAAGCTTAATGGGAAATTCATGGTCTCCAAGATCCCATACAGAAAATAACCTAGCTGCTATGGTCAAAAATTCGTTTTCTTATGTCAGCAGCAAACATTACCTCATATCTCCCTCACTTATATTCCCTCCAACAGAATATATCTAGCCCTTCGTTCATAATCTGCAAGGTTTGATTGTTTCACATAGACAGGTTGTTCTCGATTAGGAGGCTTTCCCATACTTTCTTAACCAAAAATAGAGGTACATTTGCCAGTATCTTTTCCTCAAGATTAATAAAGTAAACAAGTCAGAAGGAGGGAGCCTGGAAATTTTAGGTTCTTCCCCAATTTCTTTATTACGGTGACAACTGCCTCTAATGTATAGGATGACCATGCCATGTCACCCACAGCATAACAATAGAACTCTTAGCCTATTGGTTGATTCATCCTTCATAACCTTGTAGTGATCTGCTCTTGGTCTTTTAGGCCTTGGAGCCTTCCCAGACTTGAGAGTTCAAGTGGCATGTCTGACCTTCTCCAGAGCTAAAGGGGCACCTCGGTATTCCACATCCTTGTCTGTCACTGAGGAAGACTCATACTTTGGGCTGCAGTAATAGAAGGGTTCATGATGCGGAGGGCATATTTTTCTAAAACAGACCTGCTCACTCTTGGGGTATGACATTGGGATAAAACAACCATTCCTCTGAAGAGGCTTTAAAATGTATGCTGTCCTTCCAGTCCGGAAACCTAGTCAGCAGCTTGCTTGGAACCTCTGCCAGCCCCTTTGAAGACTGATTTTGTTTTTGGCTGCCAAAGTTTAGGACAGCTGACATTTCTCATACCTAGCTCTTCTTACTGGAGAGTTCAGATGCTCTCATCTGTCTCATATCTAATGCAAACTGTACCACATGTTGGTTCCTTACTGCCATCAACAACTGACATGCCTCCTACCTAACTTTCCTCACCTTAACAGTGGCCAGCCACAGACATTCCCCTGGGTCATACTCTTTCTCTACAAGCCTTTCATTACCAAGGATCCCAGGCTGGGCCATTATGGCTTATGAAGCTAATCTGTTTTTGCACATGATAAGCACCGAGTTCAGCACCCTTCAGAATCACTAGGGAAGGTCTCCAGGGTGAATTTCTGTCCTCTGTGTCCTAGCCCAGTGATAGTGAACCTATGACTTGGGTGTCAAAGGTGATACGCCACAACATTTTGGATGACGCAGCAGCGTTAACCAACACCTGAGTTACCAAAGAAACTGAATAAACAAAAATACAAGAAATATGTGACCCTGCACTTATCTATCAAAACTCAGCAACAAAAAAGTAATTAATTGATGTTAAATCAAATCAAATGCAATGTGTTTCATATTTTTCAGTTAATTTCAAAATTCCTATTAAAAGTAGGGTAATTTTTTGGTGCACTGTTTTAAGTCCAGTTATCACTGCACATATTTTCTCTATTGTAAATAACTGATTTTTCTTTTACGTTTATAATACATAGTAACACGCATAATTCTACTGTATTTTTTAAAATAAATGAATATGTAAAGAATTGTTTCTCTTTTGTTTTGGGGGGGTGACACACCAGCAGAGTCCAAATTTGCATTTTCTGAGTTTTTGACACACCGAGCCCAAAAGGTTCGCCATCACTGTCCTAGCCACTGTACATACTGAAGTGACTGGAGCTTTAACTTCCAATAAGAGGGGTAGATTACTATTGTTCCTACTTTTGGCTTTAGGGATTTCAAAGTAAAGAATTCAAGACAGGATTGCACATGCTACTGTGCTCAGTTTGACTGTGTTGCTGCAGTACCCATGCATGTGTCAGAGTTAATTTGCTAAAGTCATCCTCAGAATTTTCACATCTTCCCATTATCTAGCAGGTTTCGCTCAGGTTCTGTCTAATGTTGGCTTAGACACCGCATCCCAGTCTTCTGCCAAGATTATGGAAGTACAGTCCCTTACCCACACTTCTTTTGTCAGTCTGCTAAGAAAAGCATGGTTCCTGTGGTCGGGATCATACCCATAAGTCCAGCAGGAATTCCATGCCAGAAGATAGGCCTTAAGCTAACAGTGACCTCCCCTGTGCATCCCTGACCACCTATTCTTATTATCCAGATCACTCAGTAAGTCTGGTAATGTCATAACTCACATGGGTCCTCAGTGTCCTGTAATGGTATGGGAACTTTCTCCACTATACTTGTGGCTCTTTGGCCCCAGTCACATGAGTTTCATGCAGTAGCCACACTTTGATGTGCAAGTCTTTAATGAGTGCCCACAGCCTCATAGTGTTGGTGTGATACCCTAACCCATTTATATTAGTTGACAGACACCCGCCCTCTGGCTGAAACAATTCTGTATTATACATTGTAGAGCAGACCATGCTGACAGACATTCCTCCATCTCCATCTTGAGAAGCCCATGCCCATCCCATCTCAAAACTACATATAGAAGAAATTATTGCCACAACTTTTGGAAACCCTATGAAAACAACTTCAGCTTCACAGCATCCCATCATTGGGGTCACATTCAGCCCTAGCCAGAGTTGTGCTTGTTCATCTGGTGTGCATCCTGTGAGATGACCTTCACCCAAGAGGGCAACCATGTATGCCAACTGTGTGAGTCTCAGTTTCAACTCTTCCTTATGAGTATCACACAAGTGTGACCCTAACAAACAATGTTACTCCCCAGACTCATAATTATTGTCTGTTAAACTGTATCAGTCAGAACTGGCTTCATCCTAGCTTTCAACCTCAGAAGGCGGATGGGAAGGGGAATTACTTCTTCAGTGGCTGATGGTGTGCTGCATATTGCTCAACAGGCTTTCTAATTTAACACATTATCAGTACACTGTAGATTCATAGAATATTTTACTTTGAACTAGAAAGTTCCTTGGCCACATTGCTAATCCACCCACAGCACCAAAACATTGCCTCAGCAGATGGCGATCTTCACAAATATCTTCTAACCACCAGTAAGTACACTTGCTGCACCTTCACACACAAAAAAGAAACCATCAGAGCCTGGTTATATGGCATAGAGTAATAAAAGTCTTGACTACATCCCAGACAGTGTGTTCATTTGGTGGTATGGAAAGCTGAATTTGTCAAACAGGGGAGGGTGGGACAGAATAGCTGATGCCAGCTTGCCCATCTTGGGGAGATGGAGGCAGTCTTCTCTGCTACAAGTATGGGCTGACCACATACAAGAAGAATGCGAGGTGTGTGGTATGCATCAGTAAAGGCTGAAGTTATGAACATGCTGGAAGAAGGCAGTGAAACTTGACATGTGTGGTGGCATGCATGCACCTCCCTAGTAAGTATCTGTAGCAAGCATCACATCCACATTGGGGGGATAGGTGTGGGGGTGGATGCCCCACACATATAATGGTCCACTTTCATTGCTTGAATTTCACCTCTAAGTGGAACAGATTGGCCATTGAGCTGTTACCCAAAGCTAGAATTAATAAACTGTAAGGCTTTTGCTATTGTTGCAGAATGAACTAACCTAGCTATTACCCCAGGAAGGAGCAAACAGGTCTATAAGATCCTGACAGAAGGGCTGGATAATCACTTGGGGCTTACATTTTGGTTGTTTCTTTCTTTCTTTTTGTAACCGTGTACATTAGTTCACCTCTTGTCCCATTTGACATATCATCCCATCAGTTTGCATAGAAGACATGGAGGTGGTAGCACTGAACCTTCCCTTTAGGTCAACTGCTCCCTCCTGTTAAAAGTAATAGTCATGTCACTGCAGGCAATGTCTAGAGTGTAAGTGCTCTTTAGCTATTGAGATGCATCACTGTCAATAAGTTATTACTCAGAGTCACTCAGACCAGATTTTGGTGCCTGGTCATTCATTCATCAGCAACCAGTCCTCACAAAGCTGATAGCCAGGAAAGTACCATGCCAGGCCTCCACTCATCCACACAGGACATATTGGAAGTAAAAGCAGCTAATAAGCCCACCTCAGGTGCTACTAGAGAACCAAAGATTATTCTAATTTCTGATAAACACAGTGGCACCAGTAAAGTGAATGATTCTGTATGTTAATGCAATAACTCCCTATCCATCCTTTGGCCAGAGTCACCTGCGTCTAGGAAGCACTTCACTATACAGTACTTACATGGGTATCACAGGATTAGCTTTCATACCTGTAAGTTGCGCCTCACCCTGTAGTTAGAATTAAAATGGTCTGTATGGAAATAATACTGTTTTCCCTAACTGCCCAATTTAGAGAAATGTAAAAACATCAGCACATTTTATATGATGTAATTTCCATTTATTTTAACACAATAAACACTGCAGGTTGCAAAATTAAAAAAGCACAACAGTAGTTAACTGCATAGAAAAAATTAAACAGAAAATTACTTGACCAAGTCAGGTAATCCCAGACTCATTTCTTTCTCCTCCTTTGCATAACTTGTTATTCAGTTATTTGGTAGTAGTACTTGAGTACATATAAAGAGGCTGGATAATGAAGATGAAATGTGATCTTAAGATCAACTTGCTGCGCACTTCTTTGCATTCAGTATACTTGGCCCTTATAGACAGATTCACCTGTGGTAATTCTGCTATGATCTCTAGCTTCGCATTAATCTGCAGAACTTTCTGTAGCTGTCATGCCCTGAGAAGAATGTCTCATCTGTCTTAATAGTTAAAAAATGTGGCCGTGATTAATCTGGAAGGAGCAGTGAGTGTGGGCTTTGGACTTTGTGGTCTGTATGTCTGTTTAATAATGGAACGTACTGTGAAAGACCAAGCCAGCTTGGTGAATACCTTTAGGACAAATCATCTTCGTCATCATCCCATATCTTTCCCATTTTCTACATGGGGTCAGGTTATCGTGTTAACTGTCTTCATCTCTCGCAGTTCAGTGCCACACTCCTGCCTTCTTCGACACTCATCTGTCCCAGAGACTTCCCATACTCTGGAACAGGCTACGTCAAGCAAAGTTCTTCATTAGCACTCTTCAAGAAAAATCTTGATGAGTGGATGGGAAATAGGAAATACACCCCGGGGATCACTTCTGTGTCTCTGCTCGACAGTGGCATAGGAAAATAACTTTCTTGGGTGGCGTAAGCCAGGGAACCTTGTTGGCTAGGCTTACGTAGGCCCTTGGGCTGATAGCCTAGTACCTACCTATGAACCTATGCCTGACTGTCACATATCTTCTTTCACACAATCCATCCACCTCTTTGCTGGACATCCTCATTTCTTCTTACCTTCTTCCTGTCTGTCCCAAATCTTCATCAGATTGTCTTCTGCTTTTCTGCACATGTCTGAACCAATATAATCTGTCGGCTCCCTCTCTTTCTCCACAGTCTACTCCAATGAAGAGAAAACAAAAAGTAAGGCACACAGAACCACAACCTGTTCTAGGTTGGGAAGTTTTCTCTTAAAGCTTGTTTAAAGCATTCCAGGCCCTACAGACTCAACAGCAACCAAATGTTTATCCTACAGGACCCCTCTTTGCTTGTGTCAGAGGAAGAGCCTTCCTCAGATGAAGATTATGTGACCTATGAATCTCAAATTGATTCACCCAAAGATTTCATTATCCCAGGGGAAGATGATCCCATTACCCCAGAGTCCCCTGGGAAAGAATTTACCTGTGGTGATACCATCTCCCTCATGAGGGAACATTTTAACTGGCAGGCCTCAGAGGTCTCAGACTGTAAGAAAAGATACTTTGACCTACTGCAAATGGAACAGCCATCGCCTTCAGCTCTGCCCCCTTTGCTCCCTGGCTTCCAAGATTCCTTCTTAGTCGTCTTTCAGACTCCAGATTCACAACCACCCACATGTAAATATCCTGACCATTTTTATAAGGTCCCACAGGATACCCAGTTTCTCTTTTAGAAACCCACCAGCAGACCCTGCTGTTATTGCAGTCTCTGCAGATAAGACATCTAGGCAATTGCCTTCTTCTACCCTCTATCCTACTGATAAAGACAGTAAATTTATGGACAGACTAGGGAAAAAGATTTATACCTCCTCTACTCTTGCTATAAGAGCCTTGAACTATCAAGCCCACATGGCTAGATATGTCCTGGACACTATTGCTAAGACTTCCACCCTACTCTCTGAAGTCCCTGAATCCAACACTAAAACTCAGCTTAACAACCTAATCTCCACAGCATTCCAAGTAACTAGGCACTCCATCAAGTGCAGTTATGATGCTGTGGAAGCTTCATGCAAATCTGCTGCTTCTGGCTCAGTACTAAGGTGCTAAAAAGGCCTTTGTGTCATTAGAATAGTATGAACCAAAGTAGCAACCCCCTGCCCAACTCCTACCCACACCCCCTTGCATCACCACTCACTGATTCCCAGTAATACCTGTGTCATTAATATCCATTGAGTCATGACAGGGGAAGTAAT
This sequence comes from Protopterus annectens, assembly GCF_019279795.1. Taxonomy (NCBI): domain Eukaryota; kingdom Metazoa; phylum Chordata; order Ceratodontiformes; family Protopteridae; genus Protopterus; species Protopterus annectens. The sequence continues at coordinate 444,988,236 of NC_056732.1, read as the reverse complement.
GAATATTTATTTTCTTTTTCCCCTACCTTTCATATTCAGCGTTAGAACATTAAGTATTGAGAAATAATGATTTACTACTAATAATTAAAAAAAATGGTTTTGAATGCAGTTACTTGGTATCCACAGGCAAGGAAACCAGACAGTTGCTCAGCTGGGCACAGAAGGCAGTACAAAAAAATTTAGGAACACTGTAAATGTGATGAATCCCACAAGTTCTCCTAACTGGTCTTACTCTGCAGGGCACAGAGGGCAATTCATTAAAAATTCCTTTCCTTACAACAAAGCAGTAGAGCACCAGTAAAAGATAAAGCCTTTATAAATGCAAAGGCATTTTCTAAAAAAAAAAAAAAAAAAAAAAAGATAAAAACAGCATTGTTTGATACTACAGGACAGAAAGGTAACTCAACACTTTTCACAAGAGACATCCACAGACAGAGACAGTTAAACATCACTTCTGCCAATGTTTCGAAATATGGCATCTGTACTGTAGAATGTTTTTTCCACATTGTACTTGTCCATGAGGTATAACTGCCCACCATTCCCTGTTCATCACAAATTTTAGTAAGTATTCCTTTAGGCGTTTTCATGGAAGAGCTGCTTTCTGTTCATTTACTATGCACTTAATCCATGTTTGTTGTACTGTGTTTGTTTAATAAAGCCAGCATTGTGGTTTTATGCATCTTGCATGGTTCCTGGCTTTCAGCCATAACCTTTTCTATTGTGCATGCATTTTCAGGCATCGGGACAGAATTCTCAGCTTATTTTTCTCAGGTTTTCAGTTGACTGCTGCTACAGTAAATTTGCTTCTGAATCCTGGCTTGGTTTGGTCTAAGTGCCCTAGGTAACGGGTGTTTTTGAAATTTGTTCTTGTTAATTGTAATATTTCAGTAGGAGTTTGTAAATTTAAACTTGGCACAAAAGGAAAATTTTATATAAAGTTGACGAGTTTTTGAGTGCATGGATTACGTTACATTAAATGCGTAGGTTTGTCAGCGACAGTACCAGTCAGCCCCTGATGCTTAGGGTGCTTTCATAGAGATCAGGTCTGATTTTTTTTTAGCAGTGAAGCTGAAAGTAAACACACAGCTTGATCCAGCACTAGGCGACCTAGGCAGTTGCCTAGGGCCCATGTTGGCTAGGGGGAGCCCCTGATTTGGCCTGGGGGTTGATTAAAAAAATAAAAACCCCTTCTGTAAACAAAATCAGCCCGAAGACATCTGTAAACACAACAAGGCATTAGGGCCTCTCACAAAGAGACTTTCTGCAAGAACACAGGAAGGCTTTAGGACTTCATGGGAGAATTTCTGTAAGAACACCAAGCCCCACAGACCTCTGTGTTAGGTTGTTGTCCTGACATAAACCAAAGGAGATTTAATGGCAGAGCAGTCAGGTATTATCTGCAATGGAACAGAGCAGCATGAAACAGAAATGGCAAAGCAGCAGCCTGGGATTTTCCACAGGACTGAAACTGAAACAGTAAGTGCAGATTTAAACAAACTGGAGTTAGGGAGGGTGGATGTATGTGTGTGTGTGCGTGCATGTGCATGCGTGTGTGTGTGTGAAATGCCTTAATTAGGGATGGCAGGTTGGTAATTAACTTGCTCAAGCTGAAAATGTTACCATGGTTACAGGATACATGAGCCAGACTCCTCTATACCACCAACCAGACTTCACAAGGATTTGAGAACCTTCATTAAGTTTCAAGGGAAGAGAAATTTTGCATTTAGTGTGTAATTGTTTTGTTTAGAAAATGGCCTTCAGTGTTTGTGCTGTAGAATTTAAAAGCAGTGGTACTAGCACAACAGGTAGCGCACTTGCCTTTGGTGCAGAAGGCTGTTGGTTCTACTGCCGCACCATGCAGGTGGATTGCTGATCCTGCAGTGCACTTTAAGGGGCAATGGGGGTGCTGTACTCCTGAGTGTGCCCTCCTTTGGATGAGATGCCTAGCAACTATGAACCTGTTGTCGGTTTGCCAACCATTACATATTGCAATATTACCAGATTACCAATTTTTTAATGTAACCTAGGCAATTTATTCTTCAAGGGCAGCAGGCACTGAATTTGTAGATGAAACACCGAAATGTAAAGTTGTTTGCTAGCAGCAACCTCTTCATTAGTTACAGATCTCTTTAATGTGGAATTATTCAAATGAGTTCTGCAGAGAACTGTGCATATTGACTTATAATGGTGGATTGTAATGGCAGACGTTTGAGTGGCCTTTTATGGTTGAAATGCTCTGAAATGAGTAGTTTTGTCATTACTGGTTCATAAGTTTTGTTTCATTGCTTGCTGGAAAAGTTTTCAAAACTACAAATTTAAAACACAAGTGGTGCTGTATTATACAAGGAATATAATTTAATACAATCAGGGAGGTGAATCAAAGAACGCATGCACGTATGCGTGGTCCTAAAAATGTGTGCAGTGGGCCTACGGTTTGAAAACCACCCAAAGGTAAACTTAATCCACCACCTGCTAGATGCATTTTATTTGGATTTGGGTTACAGTGCCATTCAATGACTGTGAGTTTCAAAGGCAGAGAAGTTTACTGTTAATGCTAAGTCTGTTTTCTTTGTGTAACTGTATTGTTTTGTTTAGCAAATGTCTGTCATTGTTTCTGCTATAAAATTTGAAATAAAAGTTTTAAATTAAATCCAAATATCTGTAATCATTGGAATAGTAAAAAAAAAAAATAATAATAATATGCACACTGACAGGTTTGAACAGTGTTTATGATAACCAGGGTGAAATAGCCAAGTAATGGGACACTGGAATCGCTGCGAGGGGCAGGCGCTGATCCATTACTCTGCTTAGGGCCCCATTTGACCATGATCTGACTCTAGGTATATGTAATATATAAATAAATGAAAGGCATCATGAATGTAAACTAAGCAGATGACTGCATAGGCGATGGTAGTGGAGTATCCTAAATTTATGGAAACTTAAACCAATATGCTGTCCTATAATGGGGGTTCAAATTAAGTTATCAAAACTTTAAAAGTTAGAAAGTTGTATGGTCGAACCCATATGTTCAAACTTTTAACATTTCGAAAACGACAAAAAAAAAAAAAAAAAGCAGAAAAAACCTATCTAACGGTTGTAATCAGGGGGGGCAAGCCCCCCTGCACCCACCACACCCCCCGCTCTTTAAATATACCAACTCCGAGACTGCACTACTGTGCAGTAAAGGGAAATCTTCCCTTTCCGCACTGAACAGAGATCTCCGGTAATACATTCGAACTTTTAAAAGTTCGAACATATGGGTTCGACCATATGGCGTTTGAACTTTTAAAAGTTCGACAACATAATATGTACTCTATAATGGTACACATAAGTGTGTAAATTGAGTTTGCATGTTTTACATTCTAATATATGCATGAGGTCATTGCCAGATTAGCATATTTAAATATTATGAGCAAAGTAGGCATGATTAGACCCCTCAGTACTGTCAATCAGGAAGGGAACACCCACATCTGTGCAGTCCCGCCCCCAGGGTGATCATTCTTCTCTACAGCCCCTATTTATTCATTCATAGGATCATAGGAAGTTACTAGGCTGTTGGCCCTGATGCCCTTACAAACCTAACCAAGAATTTAGGACATGTTCTGACAAATCAGCACCCAATGCCCCTGTCCAGCACGGACACAGGTGGCATCCCGGGGGTGTTTTTTCTGCTCCCCATCCAGTTATCCAGGTTGTGCTCAAAAAGGGTTAGTGAGGTGCTCTGCTTGACGTGGAGCGGGAGTCTATTCCACAGAAGGGAGGTCTCTGGGAGTCAAATCTGTCCTGCCAACAAGTCCTGTTGATGTCACACACCAGGTTGAGGTTGCACATATGGGTTACTCGAGTGGAGCTTCAGATGCTGATGTACAGCAGTCCCATCCAGGTGTGGTCTGAGATTGTTTTGTATGCCAGAAAGAGGTCACCTCTGAGGAGTCTGTAGGAGACTGAGTATAGAGGGACAGGGACTTTAGCATATCTGTGTAGGGTAAAGTGGATATAAAAAGTGTACACACCCCTATTAAAATGCTAGGTTTTTGTGATATAAAAAAATGAGACCACAATAAGTCATTTCAAAACTTTTCCCACCTTTAATCTGAACTATAACCTGTACAATTCAATTGAAAAACAAATCTGTTAGAGGAAAACATATACAAAAATAAAAAATATACAGTAAGCTGGTTACATAAGTGTGCACACCCTTAAACTAATACTGTGTTGAAGCACCTTTTGATTTAATTACAGCATTCGGTCTTCTTGGGTAGGAGTCTGTCAGCATGGCACATCTTGGCTTGGCAATATTTGCCCACTCTTCCTTGCAAAAGTGCTCCAAATCTATGAGATTGCGAGGGCGTCTCTTGTACAGAGCTCTCTTCAGGTCACCCCACAGAGTTTCTATTGGATTTAGATCTGGGCCCTGGCTAGGCCATTCCAAAACTTTAATTTTCTTCTGGTGAAGCCATTCTTTTGTTGATTTGGATATATGCATGGGATCATTGTCGTGTTGAAAGGTGACATTCCTCTTCATCTTCATCTTTCTAACAGATGCCTGAAGGTTTTGGGCCAGAAGTGACGGTTATTTGGAACTGTTCATAATTCCCTCCACCTTGACTAAAGCCCCAGTTCCAGCTGAAGAAAAGCAACCCCAAAGCATGATACTGCCACCACCATGCTTCACCATGGGGTTGGTGTTCTTTTGGTGAAGCGAAGTGTTGTTTTTGTGCCAAACGTACCTTTTGGAATTGTGGCCAAAAAGTTCAACCTTGGTCTCATCAGACCATAACGCATTTTCCCAGATGCTTTTGGGAGGCTTGATGTATTGTTTTGCAAATTTTAGCACTGGGCCTGGATGTTTTTCTGTGTAAGAAAAGGCTTCCATCTTGCAACCCTACCCCCATAACTCCAGACAAATAGAGAAGACAGGAGATTTTTGTCACATGTAGTACACAACCAGTACTTGCCAGAACTTCCTGCAGCTCCTTCAGTGTTGCTGTAGGTTTCTTGGCAGCCTCCCGGACCAGTTTTCATCTTATCTTTTCATTAATTTTGGAGGGACGTCCAGTTCTTTGCAACGTTACTGTTGTCCCATATTTTCTCCACTTTATGATGACTGTCTTCACTCTGTTCCATGGTATATCCAATGCTGTGGAAATTTTTTTTACCCTTGTCCTGACTGATACCTTTCAACAGTGAGATCCCTTTGGTGCTTTGAAATGTGAACCAAAGCTTTTGCTGCAGCAGGCAACTGAGTAAATGTCAGGAAAATCCTACTAGGTCAGCTGACCTTTATTTGGGGTTATTCAGAGTCTCATTAATTGATGGCAGGTGTGTACCCAAGAAGACTGAATGTCGTAATTAAATCAAAAGGTGCTTCAATAAAGTATTAGTTTAAGGGTGTGCACACTAATGCAACCAGCTTATTGTATGTTTTTTTATTTTTTATATTTTTCTCTTAACAGATTTGTTTGTTTTTCACTTAAATTGTACAGGTTATAGGTCACATTAAAGGTGGGAAAAGTTTTGAAATGATTTATTGTGGTCTCATTTTTTATATAAAAAAACTGTCATTTTAACAGGGGTGTGTGCACTTTTTATATCCACTGTAGATGTTTGAGGCTTGGATTCTCCTGATGAGGAACTCTGTGGTTCTCCAACTGCTGCATGTACTTTGTGAGGTACATGCCAAAAGGGGCATTGTACTCAATAATGGGTCTTTTAAGGGAAGAATACAGGCATGTTATGACCACCGTGTCCCTGGATGAGATGCCCTTACTAATGAGGTGGGCTATGTAGAAAGCTTTCCGTATAGTGGAGGCAATATGGTGGTCAAAAGTCAGTTTTCTATCAACCTGTGTCCCCTCACAACTGATTGTGTGCTTAGTACCTTGTTATTAATGTGATAATTTGTGGGGACATCACTCTCCCCAAAGGTGATGATGTGCATTTTTTGGCATTCAGTTAGACGCCGTGTTTCTGGCACCAGTCATTTGTTTGAGTGAGACCCCCTTGGAGGATGTCCACACCACTAGGAGAATTGATGACCGTGTCCAGCTTACAGTCATCTGCAAGCTTGGTCAGCCCACTGGTTTTGGCCTGCACCTCAGAAAACTATATCCCAAACAACAGAGGCCCCAAGACTGATCCCTGGGGTACACTGCTCATTACGGGTCAACTGCTTGAAGTGGCTTCCCCTATTTTGTCTAGGTGGGTTCTGTCAGTAAGCCAATTTGCTACTTATCTGGTAACATGTGGCTTCATGCCTAGTTGAGAGAGTTTATCTATTATACCTTAGTGGGCAATAGTACTGAAGGATTTGGCCAGGTCAGGATAGGCAGTGTTCAGCGTGTTCCCCTCATCAATGGCTTTGGTAACAGTCTCAAAGAAGTCAACCAGATTTAACAGGCATGGCCTCCCCTTGATGAAACTAAACTGTGTGGAATCAAGTATTTGGAGGTTACCAATGTCCTTGTTAATGAGGTCTATGATAATCTGCTCCATGGCCTTGCAGATCAGGCTAGTTAAGGTGATAGGTCTATAATTTCCTGGATTAGTGGACACTCCACCTTTGTGCAAAGGTATGACTGGCTGTCCTACACGCTGCTGGGATGAAGCCGGTACTCAGGCTTGGTTGAATAGGGTGCCTAATGGTACTGCAAGTTCTTGCCTGAGTTCATGTAGGATGCAGTCTGGGATGTTAATGGGTCCCATGGAGGCTGTATTTTTTGCCTTTGAGAGGGCAGTGGTGACTTGCTCCCTAGAGATAAGAGGGGGGGCAGGTGCTAGGGATGTCCTAATTTACTGATGGTGGGGACAGATGGGTGAGGTTTTCACTGAACCTGTCTACCCCCAGATTGGCTATATCTACAGCATTTGTGTATGCGGTGTCTTTGACCACCAGTTCTGAGCAGATCTGGGTGCTTCCCTTGTGATTGTGGACATGTATGAAGAAAGCCTTGTGACTGGCTTTAGTAGATGTGGCCAGTCTGGACTCGAAGTTTGCTTTGGAGGATATCACTAGTGCTCTTATTTGCTTGTTCAGGCTAAGGAGAGATTGCTTCCAATTAGGCACCTCCTCCTTCTTGGTCCTGGACAGCATTTTTTTTCCTTTTATTATAGAGTTTATTTATTGCACATGTCCACCAGTCAGGTTTAGTCTTCCTTGAGGATGATTTTGTCCTGTCAGGTATTCCTGATTCCGTGCAACTATATAAATGCTCATATAGTACTTTGGTGTAGGTTTAAACATATGCGCCAGTTCCTTTTGAGGGGAGGAGGCTGTGAAGCTGTTTATACCTTCCCTCAGAAGGCTGTAATCAGCTTTGAATTTTTTTGTTTGACCATAGCTGGGGGAGGGGGCAGGGGAGATGTTTTTGAAAGTGACCGCTTTGTGATCAGGTCTTAAAAGAGAGGTTTACACTGTAGGGAAAATGCAGTTGTTACTCCTGGTGGTTAATAAATCCAAGATATTTTCACCTCTTGTGGGGGTGTCCACCAGCTGTTCCAAGGTGTTTGCACTGGCAAAGTCAAGGAATCTCTGAGCATTTGTGTTTTAGCATGAGTAGTTCTTCCAGTCTATGGTTGGATAGCTAAAGTTGCCCAGGATCAGGGTAAAGGGTTAAATCTTGATAGATTTGAAGAGGTTCAGATAGGTCTAGTGGGCATCTTGAGTCAAAGTTGGGGGCCTGTAGCTAGCTATGATTTTAATAGGGGACTTGTCAATGGTTAACTGCACCTGGAGTGTCTCCTGTGCCTCGTACAGTTTGACCAGCCTGGAGGTGTGTATGTCTTTTATATATATTTTGCAACTCCACATACGTTTGCTTTGCTGCCCAAGGTTTGGGGTCTGAATGTATGATGGGATGAGTAACCTGGTATGGCTGGAGTGCTCTCCGCAGCTTTGAACCAGGTTTCTGTGACTGCACCAATGTCAGCATCTTCCAGGGTGGGTGGGTGTTATGTAGGTGTGGGTGGTGTCTGAGGTGGGTGTTTGTGTTGACAGCCTTCTCAGTACCAGATATATGACTTGTGCGGGAGAGAGCATTGACTCTAGGTTCATAATGTAATTGCATCTCTCACAAATTATGTTCCTAGGTGGTGGTAGTAGTAATAGTAGTAGTAGTAGAGGGTTGTCTGTGTACGTGAGGCAGTTGCTACACTGTCTCAGGATGCCCATATCAACCAGACTGGCAGAAGAAAGTGTAGGAAATTGTGCATCCATAGTTGTCAGAAACTGAGGGAGAGAGACCAGGGAGAGCTAAGAGGATAGCTAAGAGGATAAAAGGTGGAAGGTCAAAGTGTAGTACTACTAGGTGATCACACAAGTGCTACTAAGGGAAAATTTGTAGCTAGAATACCTCACAAAGGGGCAAAAACAGTGCAGCTGCAGCAAACCTACATCAGTCTATGCTACTCAAAGGGTTAAGAACACAATAAAACTCACAAGAAAGCACAGATTAACTACTTACAGACAAAGGCAAAACTCACAGTATAAACAAATACAGTTAAATAGTAATGAATTGCAGTAAAGTGCAATTAAACAGTAATGAATTGCAGTAAACAGCAATGAGATACAGTTAAACAGTAAATTGATTTAAAACAGTGCAAATGTGATAAATTAGCTCACAATTACAACAGTAAAAAACAGCTCAAGTAAGTATAAGGTCACAGACAAGCAGTAACAAATGCAGCATCTAAATGCAGTTGAACACCTAAGCACAAGCAAAATGGAGTAGGAAGGGGCACATTTTTTTAAAGTAGAAAGTGAGGAGACAGAAGGTAATTCAAGGTTAAGAAGCTAAAGGGGTGGGCCTTCACAACTGATCTCACTGTACTCAGTAGAATGCGCTGATGTAATGGGACTGGGGGGGAGTGTCCAATATCAGATTTATAGTAGAGGAGGGTAACTCAAAAGCCACCAAGCTTTAATACCACAACAACAGTTGGGTGAGTGGGTAGGTGGGATACAAGATCAGAACAGAGGTAAGGATTGAATTTACTAGGCCTAAAAAACAGTTGCACAGTTTAAACAGATATGCAGCAAATATTGTTTTAGTTGAAAACAGCTAAAAATAAGCACTTATCTTTTGTAGTCTCACAGCAGTTTTGGTTCCTGATGGTCACTCATGCCTGAAAACATTTTGACCATGTCATAATATCATGCTGTTGCTCATAAAACAAAAGTTAAAGTTTAACAAAACAGGTGTGCAGTGTTGAGCTTTGTGCCATTGTTCAGTGAAAATTTGATTAAAAAAATAGCTATCCTTGTCTGGTAATGAATGCATAATCCTCAAGGCACCATGTCAGCGTGTATGTAGTCTTTAAAATATTTGGCATTCCAGATATCAAAATGCAAACACTTAAAAGCACCAGTAAGATGCTGAAAAGCATATTTTATGGTGATAGTAGTCCATCCCTCCAAAATGGAAGTTGCTATAGCGTTAAGTGCATCAGCATCAACATTCCGACTGAAAGAGATGCAAGAAAACTGATCTTTATCTCAGCTATATAGGTGTGTGTGTGTGTTTGTTTACTAAGCACACATGCCTATATAAAACAAAGAAATACATTTTGTATAAGTTTATGCTGACTTATCGAAATCCACAAGCGTCAATTAGCATTAAGAAAAAAATGAAATCAGATAATACATATTACAAAAGTAAACAGTTTCCTAGTGCAGTTTGATTGCCAAAACCTCACTACACATTCAGATATAATTTGTTGCAGGATGAGGGTTAAAGTTCACAGCCATTAATAAGGTGTTGCAGGATGCTTCACTACCTGCTCATTTTACTAATGCCATGCTAACCTTAACCTTACACCTTACCTTAGAATCCATTCCATAACACTACTAGTACACAAGATATCTCTGAGACACGTCAACACACCTGCACTACTATCCCTTAATATAACCTTAACCCACCCTCACATGAACACTCCCACCCTCTAATTCCAAACCATTGAGAATGTCTGAAAGTTTCAGCATTAGTTTCCCAAACCCACACTTACCTTGCCATACCTGCATTCAGTTAATGTTCCATTCATCTGAAATGTTAAAATTTTAATGAATGGAACACTTGTCGATATTTCAAAGTTATTCATTCCATCAATGAGCTGCCAGTTCGACATAGTGCATGACAGCAATACATTAGTGTGTGTGTGTGTGTGTGTGTGTGTGTGTGTGTGTGTGTGTGTGTGTGTGTGTGTGTGTATATATATATATATATATATATATATATATATATATATATATATATATATATATATATGGTTTACCTTTAAAATGTCATTACTGCATTGTGCGACACGCATGTATGTGAAAGTATGGTTTCAAAAATCTGTATGAGTAAAAAAAATATGCCGAATTCACAACAGCGAATGCTAGTGTGCGTTCGCTGTTGTGAATTTGGCATTTTGAGTGGAGATTAGAGGGGATCGGGAAATGTACACTTTTCCTCATTGTAGTGTGATTTTGGAGTTTGTATATATAAGTAGCAGGGGGTGGGGTGCAGGGGGCTTGCCCCCCTGCAAAACATTTGTAGCACATAACTAGAAATGTAGGTATTTTCGGTGAAGTCAACATTCCTGGGTTGTCAACTTTCCTTTTATGTATGTTTATGTATGTATGCACAAAAAGGAAGCTGCACCCATTATAACATAACTCATACCCCTCTGCAATCTGGACTTTCACATCTTCCAGATCTCTTACTAAGCAGTTTGTGTATTATGGATCATCCACACCTTGATTTGCTTCAGGAGTAACAGTGAACCTTGAGCTCCCCAAAACTGGTTCCTCTGTCTCTGGATCAGAATTCATCTGAAATGGTCTCTGGCACCTGTTCCATGCTTTCAGGACGATACCCACAGGCAAAACTTTTCACCACAACAGTAAACTGCTGCTTTCTAAGTACAGTAAATCCTTACCTGTTGTGCCCAGTGACAGAAGAGTTTTCCTGTACAGCTCTAGTCACAACAGCCTACTTATTCAGTCAATAATTTAATCTACAGGTTGATTTTGTAACCAGAGCACAGTTGAAAAGCATTTCAGGTTTAGCCAACCTGATGCCCTAACATTGAGTTGGAAGACCTTTGTCCTAGTATGGTTTCCTGGGTTATGTACTTTGCCAGACACATTAAGTGATGCCTTTCTGTAAAAGCACAAACCACCCTCTGTTTAGGCTTATAAGAAAGCTGTTTTTCTTGATGCCAGTAATGATATCCTTCTGGGATACTGACGAAGGTTCTTAGCAGTCCAGGTTCCTTAGACGTCTGTCCTTAGGGCATTTAATGAATGGAGTCTCATTATTATTGGCTCACTGTTCGGGCAAACTGTAGTAGTGGGAGGACTGTAATCTGGCCTTTAAGCATGTTGCCAAACCATAATGAATGCTTATTAATTGCAGATCTTGACCAATGGATGACTCTTAGGTTAGCTACATCGCTGCCCACCTTCATCAGGGCCACTTATATCTGATCTGGCACATTAATGGTTCTAACATCAAGTTAAAAATAAAGAGAAAATTTGTAGGTAATTTTAGGTGTACCAGCATATAGTTTATAAAGCATTCTGTTTACCTGTACTGTGAATGATTGGATGGAGTACAACCCCTTCATCCATTTTCTAAAGCTTAATGGGAAATTCATGGTCTCCAAGATCCCATACAGAAAATAACCTAGCTGCTATGGTCAAAAATTCTTTTTCTTATGTCAGCAGCAAACATTACCTCATATCTCCCTCACTTATATTCCCTCCAACAGAATATATCTAGCCCTTCGTTCATAATCTGCAAGGTTTGAATGTTTCACATAGACAGGTTGTTCTCGATTAGGAGGCTTTCCCATACTTTCTTAACCAAAAATAGAGGTACATTTGCCAGTATCTTTTCCTCAAGATTAATAAAGTAAACAAGTCAGAAGGAGGGAGCCTGGAAATTTTAGGTTCTTCCCCAATTTCTTTATTACGGTGACAACTGCCTCTAATGTATAGGATGACCATGCCATGTCACCCACAGCATAACAGTAGAACTCTTAGCCTATTGGTTGATTCATCCCTCATAACCTTGTAGTGATCTGCTGTTGGTCTTTTAGGCCTTGGAGCCTTCCCAGACTTGAGAGTTCAAGTGGCATGTCTGACCTTCTCCAGAGCTAAAGGGGCACCTCGGTATTCCACATCCTTGTCTGTCACTGAGGAAGACTCATACTTTGGGCTGCAGTAATAGAAGGGTTCATGATGCGGAGGGCATATTTTTCTAAAACAGACCTGCTCACTCTTGGGGTATGACATTGGGATAAAACAACCATTCCTCCGAAGAGGCTTTAAAATGTATGCTGTCCTTCCAGTCCAGAAACCTAGTCAGCAGCTTGCTTGTAACTTCTGCCAGCCCCTTTGAAGACTGATTTGTTTTTGGCTGCCAAAGTTTAGGACAGCTGACATTTCTCATACCTAGCTCCTCTTCTTACTGGTGAGTCCAGATGCTTTCATCTGTCTCTTATCTAATCCAAACTGCACCACATGTTGGTTCCTTACAGCTGTCAACAACTGACATGCCTCATAGCAAGCACTTATAAACCTAGCACTAGACCCTCCTGTACTGTACAGAAGGACAAGGCTCTCTATTCAACCTTACCAGCCATCCAGTAAAACAGTTCACTGTACCTATCCAGGCATGTCCAAAGGGCAGTTTCAGGTGTACTCTCCTGTCCAACTGGTGAATCTGGGCATTTTGAGGCAATTTTACAACTGCCTCATGTACACAGACAACCCTCTCCTCCTACCACCAAACACTAATACATGCGAGACATGCAGTTATACAGCCAAAGTGGAGGCTAAGCTCTCTCAACCCAAGACTGGATCAGACAGTCAAGAAGAGAAGGGAAATACTTGCATCACACCACCAGTCTCACATAGACCCATTAAACCAGCACCAGCAAAAAACACACATAAGTACATGAAAACATACTCGGAGGCTCTAAATAAAAATCTGCAAAACAAACAGAGACCTCCAAAGCAAACATCCAAGCAACCTCCACCCCCAACACAAACCATGAAACACATACTTCACAAAACCTGTGTGCCATGCAATCACAGCCCTTAAGGCAAAATAACATACCCAACATACTAGTAATAGGTGACTGTATAGTCAGGCACACTGACGTCCCACTCATTAGGCTGAATAAGGAAAAGTTTACTGTTAGCTGCCTGTCGGGTGCCAGGATCCGCCACATAACACAAGCACTCAGGTCACTCCAGAACAAGTACAAATATGACTCTGTCATTGTCCATGTTGGTGTGAATGACCAGAGCCATACCTCCCTGGACTACATGAAGAGAGACATGGAAGAGCTCTCTGATCACGTAGCCCAGGCCGGTATGAACCTGACCCTGAGTAGCATCCTGGCCTCACCAAGAATGATACCATGGTATAAAGAAAAAATTCTCGACTTCAACAATTGGCTAAGTTTCCGGTGTCATTCAAAGGGGATCCAGTATCTGTACAGCTAGGATGACATGCTCGACAAACCACACTGCTTCGCTAGAGATAGCTTGCACCTGTCACCCTTAGGCTTTCGAATACTGGCCAAGGCTCTTGGCACACCCATAGTGCCTTTGTAGGCAAGGCTCAAAAGACAAACCCACAGCCATAAATAGCACAAGTAACAAAAAACTGAGGGTAATGCTACTCAATGCCAAAAGTCTAAACCTCAAAATGCACGCACTCGAGGCACTCCTCAGTATGAAGAAAATCGATATATGTGCAGTAACAGAAACCTGGTTTAAAGCTCCAGAGAGCACCAAAGCACTACCAGGCTACAACTCACACCATAAATTTCGGCCAGAGAACCCAAACCGAAATACAAAAGGTGGGGGTGTATCCATATTCATCAAGGATACCCACACCTCCAGGTTAGTGGCACAGCACAATGCTTCAGAGATCATCCACGTGCAACTAACAACGGGTAAAACTGCAATTCAAATTGTAGCTTGCTACAGATCACCCACCATGTCCCAGGACCCCCATTACACATTTCTGGAAACACTGGGAAACATAAAGGTCCTACCAAACACCCTAATATTGGGTGATTTCAATTATCTAAACATTAACTGGGAGAACTACTCAAGTACTAACTCCCTTGCCCAACATTTCCTAGAATTTATAAACTCAAAATGCCCTGGTTCAACTGGTCAACATTCCCGCCAGAGGAGACAACATATTGTACCTGGTCATCACCATCATGGGCGACCGGTGTTCCACACCGAAGGTCAACCCCTCGCTGGTTAGATCTGTCCATAAACAAATCACTTTGGATATCCACATTCCGCCCCCACCCCCGGACAAGGAAACCACCATGAAAAACTTTTCAAAAACAAACTTCATGTTAGTTAAGACCGAGGTGGAAAGTTTCAAAGCCCCCATGCTGAAGGATAACGCTGTCAAAGCTGCAAAATCCTTTACTAATGCATTCTACGGGCACCTATAAGAATGCAAGGATCGTGCCGTCCCAAGCAAAACCAAAACTCGCTCCTCCAAGAAAAGGAAACCAGTCTGGTGGACTCCTGCCATAAACAAGCTATACAATAGAAGGAGGAAACTAGTACAGAAAAGAGTAAAATTCCGAGAAGGGAAGACATCTCTGTATCAGCAAGAAACTATGATCTCTCATAAAATCATCCAAGGCGAGCCTCGAAAGATAAATTGCCAAGGACTCCAAAGATAACCACAAGGCATTCTTTAGCTATGTCAAGAATCAGATCTGCTCGGAGTTAGTGCAGAATGGCACAAAATACATGGAACTGACCGATATTGCCAACATCCTGGCTAACAGGTTCAGCGCAAACTTCACCCCCCTCTTACTGCCAAAAGGGCCCATAACCATACCAGAAGAATGTGGAGTCCCTGAAATCACAGACACTCAGGTTAAAACAGCCCTCTCCAAAGTCAAAAACACAGCATCAATGGTACCAGTGTCCCAGGCTACATCCTACACGAGCTCAAAGATTAAGTAACCCCTCACCTAAACACACTGTTCAAACTCAGCCTCTCCACAGGCTACGTACCCATAGAGTGGAGCACAGCAACGGTTATTCCACTCCACAAAGATGGAGTCACAACAGACCACAGGAGCTATCACCCTATAAGCCTGACTAGCTTTGTCTGCAAGGCTGTGGAGCGCATCATCATGGAAATCATTAACAGAGACATTGGGAACCTCCAAACACTGGACCCTACCCGGCTTTGTTAAGGGCAGAGCATGCCTCCTAAACCTGGTGGACGTCTTTGAGACAGTTACCAAGTCTATAGATGAGGGAAAGGTGGTACACACAGCCTGCCTAGACCTTGCAAAGGCCTTCGACACCATTCCCCATTCTGGTATTATAGACAGGCTCACCAGCCTGAACATAAACCTCTACGTCACAAGATGGGTTGCCAACTGGCTCATGGACAGAACCCACATGCTGAGAGTTGTGGGAGCTAGGTCTGACTCTCAACCGGTTACAAGTGGCATTCCCCAGGGCTCAGTCCTAGGACCCCTCCTGTTCGACATATACTTCTCAGAGGTACAGGCAAGCACAGGAGGACTATGGATGACCAAGGTCGCAGATGACTGCAAACTAGGGGCTATAATTGACTCTCCGGCTGACACAGACATCCTCCAAAATGGTCTCACTGAGACAGATAGCTGGGGTCAAAATCATGGCCTCAAGCTAAATGCCAAACAGTGCATAGTCATCCCCTTTGGAAAAAACAAAGTACACACAAACTACCACATAGGTGGTAGTCCCCTAAATACAGAAGACGTAGTAAGGGATCGGGGAACCCAAGTAGATAGTAATCTCACCTTTGATGATCACATTGCCAAAGTGGTTAGAAAATCCTTCTACGTGGCCCACCTAATCACAAAAGGGTTCGCATCCAGATCAAAAGAGGTCATTGTGTCCCTCTACTTATCACTCATCAGACTCATCATAGAGTACAATGCCCCATTTGGGATGTACCTTACAAGACACCTGCAGCAGCTAGAAAGACCACAGAAGTACCTCACCAAGAGGATCACTGGCCTCAAACAGATGCCCTATGCAGCTCGACTGAAGAAATTCCAACTGTACTCTGTTGCATACCACCTACTCAGAGGTGATCTCTGCCTGACACAAGGCCATGTCCAACCCAGAATTGATGGACCTGCTCCACCTAAAGAAAACCTTATCCCCTCGAGCCACACGCTCTAGGGATCTAAACCTCACCACAACAATAAATAGGACGTGCTGGAGGGATAGATTCCTGTCCCAGAGACTTCCCATGCTTTGGAACAAGATTCCAGTCTACATTAGGCAGAGCTCCTCGCTAACACTCTTCAAAAGAAACCTTGACAAGTGGATGGGAAACAGAAAGTTACCCCAGGGATCACTTCAGTGGCTCTGCTGGACAGAGGCATGGGGAACTAATCTAAGGGAGCGGTGAAAGCCAATACATTCTGGCTAGGCTTATAAATGCCTTTGGGCAGATAGCCTAGTACCTACCTATGAACTTAACTATCTTTCCTCACCTTAACAGTGGCCAGCCACAGACATTCCCCTGGTCATACTCTTTCTCTACAAGCCTTTCATTACCAAGGATCCCAGGCTGTGGCCATTATGGCTTATGAAGCTGATCTGTTTTTGGACATACGCACTGAGTTCAGCACCCTTCAGAATCACTAGGGAAAGTCTACAGAGTGAATTTCTGTCCTCTATGTCCTAGCCCAGTGATGGTGAACCTATGACTTGCATGTCAAAGGTGACACGCCACAACATTTTGGATGACACAGCAGTGTTAACCAACACCTGAGTTACCAAAGAAACTGAATAAACAAAAATACAAGAAATATGTGACCCTGCACTTATCTATCAAAACTCAGCAACAAAAAGTAATTAATTGATGTTAAATCAAATCAAATGCAATGTGTTCCATATTTTTTCAGTTCATTTCAAAATTCCTATTAAAAGTAGGGTAATGTTTCGGTGCAGTTTTAAGCCCAATTATCAGTGCACATATCATTTTCTCTATTGTAAGTCACTGAGTTTTCTATTACGTTTATAATACATAGCAGCACACATGATTGTACTGTATTTTTTTAAATAAATGAATATGTAAAGAATTTTTTCTCCTTTTTTTTTGGGGGGGGGGGGGGGGGACACACCAGCATAGTCAAAATTTGCATTTTCTGACTTTTTGACAAACTGAGCCAAAAGGTTCGCCATCACTCTCCTAGCCACAGTACATTCTGAAGTGACTGGAGCTTTAACTTCCAATCCAAAAGGGTTAGATTACTATTGTTCCAACTTTTGGCTTTAGGGATTTCAAAATAAAGAATTCAAGACAGGATTGCACATGCCACTGTGCTCAGTTGACTGTGTTGCTGCAGTCCCCATGCATGTGTCAGAGTTAATGTGCTAAAGTCATCCTCAGCGTTTTCACATCCTCCCATTATCTAGCAGGTCTCTCTCAGGTTCTGTCTATTGTTGGCTTAGACACCGCATACCAATCTTCTGCCAAGATTATGGAAGTACAGTCCCTTCTTTTGTCAGTCTGCTAAGAAAAACATGGTTCCTGTGGTTAGGATCATACCCAGGAATTCCATGCCAGAAGATGGCCTTAAGCTAACAGTGACCTCCCCTGTGCATCCCTGACCACCTATTCTTATTATCCAGATCACAGTTAAGTCTGGTAATGTCATAACTCACATGGGTCCCCAGTGTCCTATAATGGTATGGGAACTTTCTCCACTATACTTGTGGCTCTTTGGTCCCAGTCACATGAGTTTCATGCAGTAGCCACACTTTGATGTGCAAGTCTTTAATGAGTGCCCACAGCCTCATAGTGTTGGTGTGATACCCTAACCCATTTATATTAGTTGACAGACACCCGCCCTCTGGCTGAAACAATTCTGTATTATACATTGTGGAGCAGACCATGCTGACAGACATTCCTCCATCTCCATCTTGAGGAGCCCATGCCCATCCCATCGCAAAACTACATATAGAAGAAATTATTTCCACAACTTTTGGAAATCCTATGAAAACAACTTCAGCTTCACAGCATTCTGTCACTGCGGTCACATTCAGCCCTAGCCAGAGCTGTGCCGGTTCATCTGGTGTACATCGTGTGAGATGACCTTCACCCAAGAGGGCAACCATGTATACCAACTGTGGGAGCCTCAGTTTCAACTCTTCCTTATCAGTGGCACACAAGTGTGACCCTAACAAACAATGTTAGCTCCCCAAACTCATAATTATTGTCTGTTAAACAGTATCAGTCAGAACTGCCCTCATCTTAGCTTCCAACCTCACAAGGGGGATAGGAAGGGGAATTACTTCTACAGTGGCTGATGGTGTGCTGCATATTGCTCAACAGGCTTCCTAATTTAACACGTTATCAGTACACTGTAGATTCATAGAATATTTTACTTTGCACTAGAAAGTTCCTTGGCCACATTGCTAATCCACCCACAACACCAAAACATTGCCTCAGCAGATGGCGATCTTTACAAATATCTTCTAACCACCAGTAAGTACACTTGCTGCATCTTCACACACAAAAAGAAACCATCAGTGTGGTTCTATGGCATAGAGTGATAAAAGTCTTGACTACATTCCAGACAATGTGTTCATTTGGTGGTATGGAAAGCTGAATTTCTCAAACAGGGGAGGGTGGGACAGAATAGCTGATGCCAGCTTGCCCATCTTGGGGAGATGGAGGCAGTCTTCTCTGCTACAAGGATGGGCTGACCACATGCAAGAATGTGAGGTGTGTGGTATGCATCAGTAAAGGCTGAAGTTATGAACATGCTAGAGGAAGGCAGTGAAACTTGGCTTGTGTGGAGGCATGCATGCACCTTCCTAGTAAGTATCTGTAGCAAGCATCACATCCACATTGGGGGGGGGGGTAGGTGTGGGAGTGGATGCCCCACACATATAATGGTCCACTTTCACTGCTTGAATTTCACCTCTAAGGGGAACAGATTGGCCATTGAGCTGTTACCCAAAGCTAGAATTAATAAACTGTAAGGCTTTTGCTATTGTTGCAGAATGAACTAACCTAGCTGTTACCCCAGGAAGGAGCAAACAGGTCTATAAGTTCCTCACAGAAGGGCTTGATAATCACTTGGGGCTTACACTTTGGTTGTTTCTTTCTTTTTTTAACTGCATACATTAGTTCACCTCTCGCCCCATTCGACATATCTTCCCATCAGTCTGCATACAAGACATAGGGATGGTAGCACTGAACCTTCCCTCTAGGTCAGCTGCTCTCTCCAGTTAAAAGTAATACTCATGTCACTGCAGGCACTGTCTAGAGTGTAAGTGCTCTTTGGCTACTGAGATGCAACACTGTCAATAAGTTATTACTCAGAGTCACTCAGACCAGATTTTGGTGCCTGGTCATTCATTCATCAGCAACCCGTCCTCACAAAGCTGATAGCCAAGAAGGCACCATGCTAGGCCTCCCCTCATCCACACAGGACTTACTGGAAGTAAAAGCAGCTAATAAGCCCACCTCAGGCGCTACTAGAGAACCAAAGATTATTCTACCTTCTGCTAAACACAGTGGAACCAGTAAAGTGAATTATTCTGTGTGTTAATGTAATAACACTTTATCCAACCTTTGGCCAGAGCCACCTGCATCTAGGAAGCACTTCACTACACAACACTTACATGGGTATCACAGGATTAGCTTTCATACCTGTAAGTTGCTTCTCACCTGTAATTAGAATTAAAATGGTCTGTATGGAAATAATACGGTTCTCCTAACTGCCCAATTTAGAGAAATGTAAAAACATCAGCACATTTTATATGATATAATTTCCATTTATTTTAACACAATAAACACTGCAGGTTGCAAAATTAAAAAGTACAACAGTAGTTAACTGCATAGAAAAAAAATAAACAGAAAATTACTTGACCAAGTCAGGTAATCCCAGACTCATTTCTTTCTCCTCCTTTGCATAACTTGTTATTCAGTTATTTGGTAGTAGTACTTGAGTACATATAAAGAGGCTGGATAATGAAGATGAAATGTGATCTTAAGATCAACTTGCTGCGCACTTCTTTGCATTCAGTATACTTGGCCCTTATAGACAGATTCACCTGTGGTAATTCTGCTATGATCTCTAGCTTCGCATTAATCTGTAGAACTTTCTGTAGCTGTCATGCCCTGAGAAGAATGTCTCATCTGTCTTAATAGTTAAAAAATGTGGCCGTGATTAATCTGGAAGGAGCAGTGAGTGTGGGCTTTGGACTTTGTGATCTGTGTATGTTTAATAATGGAACGTACTGTGAAAGACCAAGCCAGCTTGGTGAATATCTGTAGGACAAATCATCTTCATCATCATCCCATATCTTTCCCATTTTCTACATGGGGTCAGGTTATCGTGTTAACTGTCTTCATCTCTCTCAGTTCAGTGCCACACTCCTGCCTTCTTTGACACTCATGCCTGACTGTCACATATCTTCTTTCACACGATCCATCCACCTCTTTGCTGGACATCCTCATTTCTTCTTACTTTCTTCCTGTCTGTCCCAAAACTTTATCAGATTGTCTTCTGCTTTTCTGCACATGTCTGAACCACTATAATCTGTCGGCTGCCTCTCTTTCTCTACAGTCTACTCCAATGAAGGGAAAACAAAAAGTAAGGCACACAGTACCACAACCTGCTCCAGGTTGGGAGGTTTTCTCTGAAAACTTGTTTAAAGCATTCTAGGCCCTACAGACTCAACAGCAACCGTTTCTCCTACAGGACCCCCTTTGCTTGTGTCAGAGGAAGAGCTTTCCTCAAATGATTATTCTGTGACCTATGAATCTCAAATTGATTCACCCAATGACTTCATTATCCCAGAGGAAGATGATCCCATTACCCTTGGGGAAGAATTCACCTGTGGTGATACCATCTCCCTCATGAGGGAACATTTTAAGTGGCAGGCCTCAGAGGTCTCTGACAGTAAGAAAAGATAATTTGACCTGCTGCAAATGGAACAGCCATCGCCTTCAGCTCTGCCCCCTTTGCTCCCTGCCTTCCAAGATTCCTTCTTAGTCGTCTTTCAGACTCCAGATTCACAACCACCCACATGTAAATGTCCTGACCATTTTTATAAGGTCCCACAGGACACCCAGTTTCTCTTTTAGAAACCCACCAGCAGACCCTGCTGTTATTGCAGTCTCTGCAGATAAGACATCTAGGCAATTGCCTTCTTCTACCCTCTATCCTACTGATAAAGACAGTAAATTTATGGACAGACTAGGGAAAAAGATTTATACCTCCTCTGCTCTTGCTATAAGAGCCTTGAACTATCAAACCCACATGGCTAGGTATGTCCTGGACACTAGTCTAAGGCTTCCACCGTACTCACTCAGGTCCCTGAATCCAGCATTAAAACTCAGCTTAACAACCTAATCTCCACAGCATCCCAAGTAACTAGGCACTCCTTCAAGTGCAGTTATGATGCTGTGGAAGCTTCATCCAAATCTGCTGCATCTGGCTCAGTACCAAAGCGATACTCCTGGCTGAGACTTCAACCACTGCCCTTGGATGTACAAATAAAGCTGCTTGATGCCCCCTTGGACAATAAAACACTATTTGGCCAGGCCTCAGCTGAACTTCTTAAATCTCTTCAAGACAAGGGAAAAGAAATACTAAACCTAAAACACTTACTGGTATCTCCCATTCCCAGATACCACAGAAACTGTCTGCAGAAAACATCCTTTTTCAGGAGGCAATCCTCCCACACAGCTCAGCAGACAAAGGGACACAGGCAACCAAGGAAAACCTCTGCCCCCAGGTTTCTCTCCACTCCTTCCACTTCCCCCTTTCGGAGCCAGTCTGATCAATCCAGACCACCTCTACTGTGACTTATTACTAAATCAAAACACCTCACCCTCTCCCTACCCTCCTGGTGGAAGATTAAAACAGAAAGATGGGTACTTTCCATCATTCAGTGAGATTACTTTATGACTCAGTGGATGGTATCCCCCTTCCAGGGAATCCCTCAACCTCCAGCAGACCAACTCCACCTCTTCCCCACTATCTTTCGACAACTACTAGCCCAGACCACCATAGAACAAATAACACCCACCCAAAGAAACAAAGGTTTTTACTCAAGAATCTTTTTGGTACCAAGGAAAGATGCCCCATGGAGACCAGTCATGGATCTATCTTTCCTAATCCTGTTTCTCAAGGTACCCAGCTTCAAAATGATCACCTTACCTTTGCTCCTTCCACTCATTCCCACTCAGGCCTACATGGTGGCCTTGGATTTGAAGGATGCCTTCCACCACATTCCCATTCACCCAGAGTACAGGAAATTCCTCCGCTTTGCAGTAGGTTACTAGCATTATCAATTCTCAGCGTTGCCCTTTGGGCTCTCCACAGCTCCTTGAGTGTTCACAAAGTGTCTAGCACCCTTCATTGCTCACTGCAGAACACAGGGTATACAAATATACCCATACCTAGATGACCTTATGGTACTTTATCAAAACTACCAAGTCCTCCAAGAGCACCTAAGACTAGTAATCAACACTCTAACCCAACTGGGGTTCACTGTAAGCAAGGAAAAGTCTCATCTGCAAGCCCCACAAGAAACCGTTTTCTTGGGATGCAGAATCAGAACAGACTTAATGAAAGCCTTTATCCCAGAACAAAGAATCCTGGACCTGGCCATCTACCTCAACACATCTGTCAACCTTACTACATTGCCAGCATGTGAATTCCTAAGGATGCTCGGACACATTGCTTCCCTAAAACCCAAGTCGCCCCTAGCAAAACTCCACATGAGAAAGATCCAGTGGATCTTCAAGAACTTGTAGAGCCAACACTCCCATACCCTGGACACTCCTCTCCCACTACTCCAATGTCTGAAGACAGAACTCCAGTGGCGGATCTCTGCCATCCACCACAACCAGGGTATCTCAGTTCAGGTAACTACCCCCCTGCTAGAACTCACCACAGCCGCATCAGACCTGGGTTGGGGTGCAGTACTACAGCATAACCAGAAACAGGTCACTGTACAGGTAAAATAGTCCACACTAAGACTATAGAACCACATAAATATCAAAGAAATGAGGGCACTCCATTTGGCCCTACAAACCTTCAAATCAGCCCTACTCCCAGGAACTCTCAAAGTGATCACAGACAATATGACTGTCATATGGTATATAAACAGTGGGTACAAGATACTGTCCTCTTTGCAGCTTAACCATCCAAATCTGGACTCTAGCAGTGACTCTAAACATCCATCTAGTAGCGGTCTACATTTCCTTGACAGAGAATATCATGGCAGACTCTCTAAGCAGAACTTCAACTCCCTCTCACGAATGGATGCTTCACAGAGAGGTATTCCTAGATCTCATTCACAAGTGGGATATTCCACAACTCGATCTGTTTGCCTCCTCCCAGAACAAACAGATGCCCAAATTTGCACAAGGGCTCCATATCCACAAGCCTGGAAAGTGGACGCCTTCTCCTTTCATTGGGGGGAATGTTTCTCTATGTCTTTCCACCCTTCACTCTGATTCAGAAAGATGTCCTCAAAATACAGAAGGACAAACCAAAAATCCTGTTGGTGACCCCCTACTGGCAAAGACAGCACTGGTTTCCCCTTCTTTACCTACTAGCCAAGGGCAATCACCACAGGTTACCCCACCAGTTAGCCTTGCTCACACAGAACAGGGGATCCCTGCTCCACCCTCTAGTGAACAACATGAAAACTGACCTTATGGGTGATAGGGCTCTAATCCCCTGCAGACAGCTATATACAGAGGACGTACTCAATCTCCTGCAGGAGGCCAGGAAACCTAGCACCAGGAGAAATTACATCTTTAAATGGAAACGATTCTCCAGGTGGTGTAAGAGGAAAAAACAGGACCCTGTGACTATTCCTGTTCCTTTGGTCCTTTCCTATTTGTGTGAGCTCCTTCTCGCAGGACTACCTTACTCATCAGTTAAAATGTATTTATCTGCCATCTCTGTCTGTCTGCCCATGTTACCACTGCTGGCTTCCAGATTAGAGGTCAAGCTGTTCCTCAAAAGGGTTCTTCATATCAGACCCCCCAGAAAGCCTATCCCTCCACCTTGGGACCTGAATTTTGTCCTAGAAAAACTCACGCTGCCACCTTTTGAACCAGCACATTCAATAACTCTAAAATTGTGCACTCTTAAAACTGTACTTCTAGTGGCCCTTACCTCCACCAGGAGGATATTAGAGATTCAAGCCCTTATGGCCATCCCTCCTTACCTCATTTTCCTCACGGATAGAGTTGCTCTCAGGACTAATCCCTCTTTCATGCCTAAGGTGGTTAATAAACTTTTATTAAACCAAACCATTAACCTGCCTGTTTTCATCCCTAACCCCCAAATGCCTACATACTCTGGAAGTACACAGACAACTGAGGTATTATTTAGACAAAACTAAACTTATTAGGAAATCTGATCAGCTTTTCATCTCCTTCCACACTAGGGCTCTAAAGAAGGCTGTCACCAAACAAAACATTTCCTCATGGATCTCTAAGTCCATTGGAATATGTTACTCCGCCCATGGTAAAACCTTACAGGACCAGTTCAAATCACACTCTACCAGGGCAGCTGCTTTTTTCAAGAGGGTGGATTATGCCTCAATCCTAGAAGCCACCACCTGGGCCTCAATGTACACCTTCACCAAACATTACAGACTGGACATAGCTTCCAGGGCGAGAGCTGGGTTCGCCAGGTGTGTTCTTCAGGGTCTCATTGACCAAGGACCCCAATTCACCTCCCAAGTTCATACCTAAAAGCTTTGGCACTCTCCCTACTATTATGAATACTGCAACATGTGAAAAGAAGGACATAGAATATTTGTGTAAGAACTTACCATAACCTTAGACGTCCTTCTCTTCCATGTTGCAGTATTCAGTCCCTCCCTACCTACCCCCTCTGACTCCCCAGCCTATTATACCTTACTGGCCTGTGGGCATATTTTCATCCTGTTATCTTTCCTTGTAGCCACAGCCTAATAAGTACCCTTATTCTAGTCTACATGTGAATCTCTAGGGTCTACCTCTTAAACCTCCAGTAGTACTAGTGTATGCGGCAGTCCATTCTGAAGAGGGTACATGCAAATGTCACTTTTATACCCTACATCAGTTTATGGCCCTAGCGCAAGATGTCACACATACCCTCCTGAAGCAAAACTTTGGTATACTGGCCGGATGTTGGCACTGCAGGCAGCAGCCTCCCTACTGTTATGAATACTGCAACATGGAAGAGAAGGGCATCTAAGGTTATGGTAAGTTCTTACACAGCTATTCTTTCTACTTTATTGATGATTGTTTTGTTTATGCATAAATTGCATAACAACACACTTTTTAATACATAGCTGTTGTTATATTATTGTAGAACATCATATTACAAGTAGTTATGGATCATTTGTCAAAATATTCAGTTATGAAAGAGAGCCATCAGTACATCAGTCCACCAAAGACAAAAATATTTTAAAAAGTCTGCTGGAACCACCAGTAAAAGATAGAGATCCACATTTCACCCACACCCCCTGCAAAGGTAACCACCTTGAAAACCTTCTCCAAAGCTGACTTTGGACTCCTAAAAACGGAGGTGGCTAACTTCACGGCACCTCTGCCAATGGAAAATAGCTGCATGACTGCCGAATCATACACCGATGCACTGTACGAACATGTACTAGCCATACTCAGCAGAACTAAGATTCTCTCCTCCCAAAAAAAAATGAAGCCAATCTGCTGGTCCCCTGCCATTAATAAACTGCAACAGAAGGAAGAAACTGTTGCAGAAAAAGGTGAAGTCCCAAGACTGGAAAAACTCCCTTATTGGCCTCAACAAAAAGTTGAGATCCCTCATCAAATCTTCTTAAGCCAGCTATGAAGGCAGAATTGTGTCAGACACTAAAAACAATCACAATGCCTTTTATAGTTATATCAAGAACCTCCACGGCAATACCCAGATTTGCTCTGAGTTACTGCACAATGGCCCCCCCCTATACTGTGCCAACAGATATTGCCAACGTACTGGCCGACAGATTCAGTGCCAACTTTACCGCCCCCCCCCAAAGGACCAATCACCATACCAAAAGAATGCCAGACACCCAGCATTACGGCAGCACAAGTTATAGTTGCATTGTCTAAGGCCAAGAATACAGCTTCCATGGGACCCATTAATATCCCTGGCTGTGTTCTACATGAACTACAAAGTGAACTGACACCACATCTGTGTGCCCTGTTGACTCACAGCCTCACCTCAGGCTTTGTCCCTACCAAATGGCACACTGCCACAGTCATCCCTCTCCATAAAGGGGGAGGAACTTCAGACCCTGGGAATTATCACCCAATTAGCCTGACGAGTCTGATATGTAAAGCTATGGAGCACATCATCATGGACCTGATTAACAAAGATATAGGAAATATCCAAACTCTGGACCCCATGCAGTTTGGCCTTTTGAAAGTGAGATCATGCCTGCTCAACCTGGTTGACTTTTTTGAGTCAGTCACCAGGGCTGTGGGTGAAGGTAAGGCAGTGCGTACAGCCTGCCTCAATCCGGCCAAGGCCTTTGATACCATTCCTCACTCAGGAATTATTGATAAACTCACCAAACTAGGCATCAACCCCTGTATCACTAGGTGGGGTGCAAACTGGCTCACAGATAGAACACACAGTGTGAAAGAAGCAAACTCCAAGTCAGACTGCCGACCAGTCACAAGTGGCATCCCACAGGGATCAGTCCTGGGTCCTCTCCTGTTCTGCATCTACTTCTCAGAACTCCAGGCCAACACAAAGGGACACTGGCTAACCAAGTTCGCAGATGACTGCAAGCTGGGAGCCATTATTAACTCCCTAAGTGATCCAGACATCCTACAGAAAGGCCTCACTGAGACCAATGACTGGTGTCAAAACCATAGCCTTAAGCTTAACGACAAAAAATGCGTCTTCATCCCCTTTGGTAAAAACTCAATTCCCACTAATTACCACATAGATGGGACCCCACTGAACACTGAAGGTGTTATAAGAGATGTGGGGATGCAGGTTGACAGCATCCCCTCCTTTGACCACCACATTGCCACTGTAGTCTGAAAGCCCTTCTATGTGGCACATCTCATTACCAAGGATTTTGCATCCAGGAAGAAAGAGATCATCATCTCTCTCTACTCTTCCCTCATTAGACCAATCATCAAGTATAATGCCCCATTTGGCATGTACCTCACTAGACACCTGCAACAGCTGGAGAGGCCACAGAAGTACCTCACAAAGAGGATCCTAGGCATTAAACACATGTCCTACATGGACAGACTCAAAAGAATCCAGCTATTCTCTGTCTCATATAGGTTCATAGGTAGGTACTAGGCTATCGGCCCAAGGGCCTACGTAAGCCTAGCCAACAAGGTTCCCTGGCTCATGCCATCCAAGAAAGTTATTTTCCTGTACCACTGTTGAGCAGAGACACAGAAGTGATCCCCGGGGTGTATTTCCTATTTCCCATCCACTCATCAAGATTTTTCTTGAAGAGTGCTAATGAAGAATTTTGCTTAACATAGATTGGTAGCCTCTTCCAGAGTATGGGAAGTCTCTAGGACAGGAATCTATCCGTCCAACATGTCCTGTTTATTGTGGTGACAAGGTTTAGGTCCCTAGAGCGTGTAGCTCGGAGGGATTGGGATTTCTTTAGGTGTAGCATGTCCAACAACTCTGGGTTTGACATAGCTTTATATGTTAGGCAGAGATCACCTCAGAGTAGGCGATATGCTACGGAGTAAAGCTGGAGATTTTGAGGTGGTCAGTGTAGGGCATTTGTTTGAGGCCAGTAATCCTCTTTGTGAGGTACTTCTGTGGCCTTTCCAGCTGCTGCAGATGTCTTGTGAGGTACATTCCAGAAGAGGCATTGTACTCTATAATGGGTCTAATGAGTGTTGAGTAGACTTGAACAATGACCTCTTTTTTCCTGGATGAGAACCCTTTTATGATGAGGTGTGCCACGTAGAAGGATTTCCTGACTACTGTGGCGATGTGACTATCAAAGGAGAGACTACCGTCCACCTGGGTCCCAAGGTCTCTTATCACACATTCGGTGTTAAGTAGATTGCTGCCTATGTGGTAGTTCATGGGTACAGAGTTTTTACCAAAGGGGATGACACTTCACGTTTTGGCATTGAGCTTGAGGCCATGGCTCTGACACCAGGCATCTGTCTCAGCGAGGCCCTTCTGTAGGATGTCCACATCATTTGGGGACTTGACTATGGCTCCTAGTTTTCAGTCATCTGCAAACTTCATTAGCCAGAGGCCTTCTGTGTTAGACTGTACTTCAGAGAAGTAGATACCAAACAGGAGGGTTCCCAGGACGGAACCCTGTGGTACTCCACTTGTCACTGCTTTGAGGTCAGATTTGTAGTCTGCAACTTTTACAGTGTGGGTTCTGTCAGTGAGCCATTTGGCAACCCATCTTGTGATGTAGGGATTTATACCTAGTTTAGTGAGTTTAGCTATAATTCCAGAATGGGGGATGGTGTCGAAAGCCTTGGCAAGGTCAAGATAGGCTTAGTGAACCCCCTTACCCTCATCTGCGGCTTTGGTGACTGCCTCAAAGAAGTCGATCAGTTTCAGGAGGCATGATCTGCCTTTCACAATCCCGAACTGGGTGGGATCCAGAGTTTGGAGGTTACCAATGTCTTTGTTTGAGTTCCATGATGATACATTCCATGGCCTTGCAGACCAGGCTCATCACACTAATAGGTCGATAGTTCCCGGGATCAGTGGTGGCTCCCCTTTTGTGGAGTGGGATAACTGTTGCTGTGCGCCATTCAGTGGGCACAAAGCCTGATGCGAGGCTATTATTGAGCATGGTGCTTAAGTGGGAAGCCAGTTCATTCTGAAGTTCGTGTAAAACGCAGCCTGGGATGTTGGCGGTCCCATGGATGGTGTGTTTTTGGCTTTAGAGAGTGCAGCTTTTACCTGCGTAGTTGTGATTAGAGAGATTCTGCATTCTTCCTGTATAGATATGGGCACTTTAGGGGGTGAGGGGGGGTAAAGTTAGCACTGAACCTATCTGCCAGGATGCTGGCAATATCAGTTGGTTCTGTAATTTTCGTGCCTTTGTGCTGTAACTCAGAGCAGATCTGGGTGTTGCCATCGAGATTCTTGACATAGCTATAGAATGCTTTGTGGTTGTCCTTAGAATTAGTGACGATTTTGTTTTCATAGCTAGCTTTGGAGGATCTTATAAGGGATCTCAGCTTCTTACTGAGGCTGACCAGGGAGCTCCTCCACTCATGGGATTTCACTCTCTTTTGCAACAGTTTCTTCCTTCTGTTGTACAGTTTGTTTATGGCAGGGGACCACCAGATTGGCTTCCTTTTTTTGGAGGATAGAATCTTGGTTCTGTTTGGGATAGCACAATCCATGCACTCGTGTAAGTGCTTATAGAGTGCATTTGTGTAGGATTCAGCAGTTCTAACTGTATTGTCCATTTGCATGGGTGTCGTGAAGTTCACCACTTCTGTCTTAATAAGCATGAAGTTGGCTTTGGAGAAATTTTTTACTGTGGTTTCCTTAACGGGGGTGGGGGCGGGATGTGGATATCAAGGGTGATTAGCTTATGGTCGGATCGGACCAACGAGGAGTTGACTTCAGGTGTGGAACACCGGTCACTCATGTTGGTAATGACTAGGTCTAGGATATTGTTGCCCCTGGTGGGGGTGTGGATAAGTTAATCCGGGGCATTGGAGTTTATGAATTCCAGAAAGTATTGAGCTAAGGAGTTGGTACACGAGTAGTTTTCCCAGTTAATGGTGGGGTAGTTGAAGTCGCCCATTATTAGGGTGTTTGGTTGAACCCTAATATTTTCCAGTACATCAAGAAAAGAGGAGTGGGAATCCTGGGGCATGGTTTGGGATCTGTAGCAAGCTACAATTTGGATTGCAGTTTTGCCCAGAGTTAGTTGCACTTGGATAACCTCGGATGCATTATGCTGAGCAACTAGCCTGGAGGTGTGGATATCCGTAATGAATATGGACACACCTCCGCCTTTGGTGTTTCGGTCCAGGTTACATGGCTGAAAAGTGTGGTATGAGTTATAGCCTGGTAGTGCAGGGGTGCTCTCTGGAGCCTTGAACCAGGTCTCAGTCACTGCACAGATATCGATGTTCTCCATTTTAAGGAGTGCCTCGAGTGAGTGCATTTTGAGATTTAGACTTTAAGCATTGAGTAGCATTACCCTCAGTTTTTGCTTGCCTGTTCCTGTTATGGTGGTGAATTTATTTGAACCATGCCTAAAAAAGGCACTATAGGGGCAGTAAGAGCCTTAGCCAGTATCCGGAATCCCAGGGGTGACAGGTGCAGGCCATCTGTGACAAAGCATCGTGGTCTGTCGACCATGTCATCCCAAACAGACAGATACTGGATCCCCTTAGAATGACACCAGAAGCTTAGCCAATTGTTGAAGTCAATCATTTTGTCCTTGTACTGCGGTATTCGGGGCGATGGCAGAGTGCTACTCAGGGCTAGGGTCATACCTGCCTGGGCTACAAGATTGGAGAGCTCTTCCATGTCTCTTTACATGTAGTCCAGGGAGGTACGTCTCAGGTCATTCACACCACCACGGACAATGACAGAGTCATATTTGTACTTGTTTTGGAGTGACCTGAGTGCGTGGGTTATATGGCGGATCCTGGCACCCGACAGGCAGCTTGACAGTAACCTTCTCCTTGTTTAGCCTGGTGAGTGGGTCATCAATGTGCCTGACTGTAGAGTCACCTATGACTAGAGTGTTGGGTATGTTGTTTTGCCTTATTGGCTGTGGTTGAGTGGCACACTGAGTCTGTGGGCTGTGTGTCATTTGGGTTGTGTTGGGGGATGGAAGTTGCTTGCTTTTGTGCTTTGGAGGTCTCTGTTGCTTAGACAAATTATTATTGAGCGCCTCCGCGAATGTTTGTGTTTCTATGTGTGGATTTTGGTGGTGTAGATTTAGTGAGACTATGTGATGAGTGTGGTGTGGTGCACGTGTTTACCTTCTACTCTTGACTGTCAAGTTCAGTCTTGGTAGATGCCCAGATTCATCAGATAGACAGGAGAGAACACTGGGAGATGACCCTTGGACATGCCTGAATAAAAAAATATTTTCCTCTAGATAAGTGAGGAAAGTGAGTACAAGAGCTGTTTTTCTCTAAGCAAGTGAGAAAAGTAAGTACAAAAACGTTTTTCCTCTAGGTAATGAAGAAGATTGAGTGCTATAGTAATTAGTAGCTTATTTAGTGCTTACAAGTTCTGAACAAGTGCTGAGCATGAATAAGCAAATTTAAGTGCTAAAACTAAGAATCCGTGTCTGCACTAGACTAGTTACAGGACAGAAACAAGTGCAAATGCAGGCTTTCAAATCAGAAAGATGAGAGAGATGGAAGAGATTGCCCAAACGGCCAATAACTACAATTTCTGGGCCAGAACCACTCCTTATGTGGTAGACAGGTTACCTAGTGCTTACCATTCCCACTGATAAGCTAGAAGGCTTCCCTCCAACACAGAAAGGCTTGGGGGGGCTCAGAAGCTTACATACAGTCCTGGATACAGCAAATCTGTATCTGGAACACTAGTTACAGGAAAGGTAAGGAAACAGGCTTACAGTTTTTTTTTTTTTTTAAACCTGGTTGCCTCGTGGTTTTGGCGTCTTTTCAGGCTTGTTGGCTGTTGGTGAAGCACCCACCAAGAGGAGAAAACGCTGAGAGAAGAAAGGAGCCACTTTTGAGATTTTAAGTAATTTTCCTCTGTTTATTTGCTAAGTTTTTCTGCATAGCCGCCTATTTTGAGCATTTTCTGGCTTGTTAAATTTGATTTCTGCATTAGTAACTGTATTTAGAGCACAGCCTAAAGCTGTTTACTGAATTTCCTGTTTGCACTTATTTTTAAAATCGTTTTTTTCTCAAAACTTGCATTTTATCTGTCTTTGGCCTAGCACTCTTGTGTGGGGTCATTTACTGCACTGTTATAACTTGTTGATACTTGTGAACCTCTGCTATCTCTGAAAAACAAAAACAAAAAATCTTGCTTTTTCCCACTTTTCTGAGATTTAAAAAGTTCAGTTACAGGCTTGCTGTTCTTGAACTGTTTGTAAGTTTCTGTGAGGCCATTTTTTGCTTGGGCTAAAGGGAAGTCTCTCTGTTGATCAGTGGCAGTGAAAAACATTGAGTAGCCTGCCTGCCCCTGTGGGAGTGGTTACTGACTTGAAACTGTAGTTTTATTGGCCATTTTGGGTCAATTCCAAAACTCCTTCATCTTCCTCTCTTAAAACCTGGTTGCCTCGTGGTTTTGGCGTCTTTTCAGGCTTGTTGGCTGTTGGTGAAGCACCCACCAAGAGGAGAAAATGCTGAGAGAAGAAAGGAGCCACTTTTGAGATTTTAAGTATTTTTCCTCTGTTTATTTGCTAAGTTTTTCTGCATAGCCGCCTATTTTGAGCATTTTCAGGCTTGTTAAATTTGATTTCTGCATTAGTAACTGTATTTAGAGCACAACCTAGAGCTGTTTACTGAATTTCCTGTTTGCACTTATTTTTAAAATCGTTTTATCTCAAAACTTGCATTTTATCTGTCTTTGGCCTAGCACTCTTGTGTGGGGTCATTTACTGCACTGTTATAACTTGTTGATACTTGTGAACCTCTGCTATCTCTGAAAAAACAAAAAAAAAAAAATCTTGCCTTTTTCCCACTTTTCTGAGATTTAAAAAAGTTCAGTTACAGGCTTGCTGTTCTTGAACTGTTTGTAAGTTTCTGTGAGGCCATTTTTTGCTTGGGATAAAGGGAAGTCTCTCTGTTGATCAGTGGCAGTGAAAAACATTGAGCAGCCTGCCTGCCCCTGTGGGAGTGGTTACTGACTTGAAACTGTAGTTTTATTGGCCATTTTGGGTCAATTCCAAAACTCCTTCATCTTCCTCTCTTAAAACCTGGTTGCCTCGTGGTTTTGGCGTCTTTTCAGGCTTGTTGGCTGTTGGTGAAGCACCCACCAAGAGGAGAAAACGCTGAGAGAAGAAAGGAGCCACTTTTGAGATTTTAAGTATTTTTCCTCTGTTTATTTGCTAAGTTTTTCTGCATAGCCGCCTATTTTGAGCATTTTCTGGCTTGTTAAATTTGATTTCTGCATTAGTAACTGTATTTAGAGCACAACCTAGAGCTGTTTACTGAATTTCCTGTTTGCACTTATTTTTAAAATCGTTTTTCTCAAAACTTGCATTTTATCTGTCTTTGGCCTAGCACTCTTGTGTGGGGTCATTTACTGCACTGTTATAACTTGTTGATACTTGTGAACCTCTGCTATCTCTGAAAAACAAAAAAAAAAAATCTTGCTTTTTCCCACTTTTCTGAGATTTAAAAAAGTTCAGTTACAGGCTTGCTGTTCTTGAACTGTTTGTAAGTTTCTGTGAGGCCATTTTTTGCTTGGGCTAAAGGGAAGTCTCTCTGTTCATCAGTGGCAGTGAAAAACATTGAGCAGCCTGCCTGCCCCTGTGGGAGTGGTTACTGACTTGAAACTGTAGTTTTATTGGCCATTTTGGGTCAATTCCAAAACTCCCTCATCTTCCTCTCTTAAAACCCTCTTTTGCGTGGTTTTGCGCGTTTTTGTGCATAGCGCAACAGCGGGCAGCGCCGCCTAATTGGGTTTAAACTATTCCTGGCTCCACAAAGTCTGCTCTTCACTTTTTCCCTTAGAACTGCTCTATCTCTCAATTTAAACACCATATTCTCATTCTCAGGCCCTTCACTGGTCCAATTAAGTAATCCTACAAGTTAGCACTATTAAACCAGAAGCACTACTTACTCTTATACTCTCTAGGATTACCCTGTCCTCTATTGGTCCGTCTTAAATTCAGTTTCCCTATTACTCTAGCATGTCCAAAGGTCAGTCAATGGTTTCCTCTCCAGTCCAGCTGGTGAATCTGGGAATTTTGAGGCAATGTTACAACTGTCTCATGTACACGGACAACCCTCTCCTCCTCCAAACAGGTTCAAATATATGTGAGAGATGCAAATATTTAGCCAAACTGGAGGCTGAGCTCTCTCATCTCAAAACTGGTGTAACCAGTCAGGAGGAGAAGGTAGCTTCACACAACACAATTCCAGTATCACATAGTCCCACCACATCAGCGAACCAAACACATAAATACACAAAAACATACTCAGAGGCTCTAAATAAAAATCTACCTAAGCAACAGAGACCTCCAAAGCAGACATCCAAGCAAACGCTACCTCAAAACAAAACACACAGAACACATAACCCACAAAGTCAGTGTGCCAAGCAGCCACAGCCCTTAAGGCTGAATAACATACCTGATACTCTTGTTATAGGTGACTCTGTTGTCAGACACACTGACGTCCCGCTCACCAGGCTGAATAAAGAGAAGGTCACGGTGAGCTGCCTGTCGGGTGCTAGGATCTGACACATAACGCAAGCATTCAGGTCACTCCAAAGCAAATACAAATATGACTCAGTCATTGTACATGCTGGTGTGAATGACCTGAGACGTACCTCCCTGGACTACATGAAAAGAGACATAGAGGAGCTCTCTGATCATGTAGCCCAGGCTGGTATGACCCTGACCTTGAGTAGCATCTTACCCTCACCTAGAATGATGCCACAGTACAAAGACAAAATGATCGATTTTAACAATTGGCTAAAATTTTGGTGTCATTCAAAGGGGATCCAGTGTCTGTCAGCCTGGGATGACATGCTCGACAAGCCACGTTGCTTTGCTAGGGACGGCTTGCACCTGTCACCACTGGGCTTTCGGATATTGGCAAAGGCCATTGCCACCCCCATAGTGCCTTTTTTAGGCAAGGCTCAAAAGTCAAACCCACCCCCATAGACAGCACAAGGAACAAGAAACTAAGGGTAATGCTGCTAAACACCAGAAGTCTTAACCTCAAGATGCACGCACTCGAAGCTCTCCTCAGTATGGAGAACATCGATATCTGTGCAGTGACAGAAACCTGGTTCAAGGCTCCAGAGAGCACCCCAGCACTACCAGGCTATACCTCATATCATGCTTTTCGGCCCCAAAACCCGGACCGAACCACAAAAGGAGGGGGAGTCTCCATATTTATCAAGGATATCCACACCTCCAGGTTATTGGCATTGCACAAAGTATCGGAGACCATCCATGTGCAACTAACAGTGGGCAAGACTGCTTTTCAGTTTATAGCATCCTACAGACCACCCTCTCAAAGTCAGGAATCCCACTCGGCTTTCCTGAAAACATTGGAGAACATGAAGATCTCTCCAAACACCATTATATTGGGCGACTTCAACTACCCAAACATTGACTGGGAGCACTACTCAAGCCCCAGCACCTTAGCCCAAAGATTCCTGGAAATTATAAACTCAAATGCTATGGAACAACTAGTCACCACTCCCACAAGAGGGGACAACATACTAGACCTGATCATTACCAACTTGGGGACTCTATGCTCCACACAAGAAGTATATCCCTCATTGGTAAGATCAGACCATAAATTAATTTCACTGGATGTCCACATCCCGACCCCACCCCCAGCCCAGAAAACCACAGTGAAAAACTTCTCAAAAGCGAACTTCTCACTTCTCAAAACCGAAGTGGAATCCTTCAAGGCCCCAGGGCCAGTGGAAACTACGGCCCAAACTGCAGAATCCTATATAAATGCATTCTACGGACATCTTCAGGAATGCATGGATCATGCTATCCCAAACAAAACCAAGAACCAATCATCCAAAGGCAGGCGTCCGGTCTGGTGGACCCCTGCCATAAATAAACTGTACAACAGAAGGAGGAAGCTACTACATGATAGAGCAAAATCCCTAATAGGGAAGGCATCTCTGATCAGTACTAGCAAAAAATTACGATCCCTCATAAAATCCTCCAAGGCCAGCTTCGAGAGAAAAATTGCACAGGACACCAAAGACAATCATAAGGCTTTTTTCGGTTATGTTAGAAACCTGGGATGCAACTCCCAGACTTGTTCTGAGTTGATTCTAAACGACAGAAAATACACTGAACCCACAGACATCGCCAACATCCTGGCAGACAGGTTCAGTGCAAACTTCTCCCCCCCCTCCCCCCCAAAAGAGCAAGTATCTATCCCGGCAGAGGGCTGCCTCCCAAACATCTCAGATGCTCAGGTGAAGGCTGCCCTCTCCAAAGCAAAAAACACTGCTTCCATGGGATCAGATGGCGTCCCAGGTTGCGTCCTACATGAACTCCAAGAGGAACTAATCCCTCAAATAAAACAGCTATACAATCTCAGCCTCACTACAGGATATGTGCCCACAGAATGGCGTACAGCAACAGTGGTCCCACTCCACAAAGGTGGAGCCTCTACGGACCCTGGAAACTATCGCCCCATAAGCCTGACTAGCTTAGTCTGCAAGGCTATGGAGAGGATCATCATGGAGCTCATAAACAAAGACATTGGGGACCTACAGACACTAGATCCTACCCAGTTCGGCTTTGTCAAGGGCAGATCCTGCCTTTTGAACCTGGTTGACTTCTTTGAAACAGTCACCAAAGCCATAGATGAAGGGAAGGTAGTCCACACAGCCTATCTGGACCTTGCAAAGGCATTTGACACAATACCCCACTCAGGCATCATAGATAAGCTATCCAGCTTAAATATAAACCCCTATGTCACAAGATGGGTGCAAACTGGCTCAAAGACAGAACCCACAGAGTGAGAGTTGCTGGAGCCATGTCAGACTCGAAACCGGTCACAAGTGGCGTCCCACAGGGTTCTGTCCTGGGACCACTCTTGTTCGGTATATACTTTTCCGAGGTACAGGCAAATGTGGGAGGACTATGGCTCACCAAGTTCGCAGCTGACTGCAAACTGGGCGCCATAATCAACTCTCCAGCTGACACAAACATCCTTCAAAAAGGTCTCACAGAGACAGATAACTGGTGCCAGCGCCATGGTTTAAAGCTAAATGCCAAAAAATGTATAGTCATACCCTTTGGCAAAAACAATGTGCCCACAAATTACCACATAGGCGGAAACCCATTAAGTACAGAGAAAGTTATTAGGGACCTGGGGACCCAAGTTGATAACAATCTCTCCTTTGAAAACCACATTGCCAAAGTGGTTAGAAAGACCTTCTACATAGCCCACCTCATCACGAAGGGTTTCACATCTAGATCAAGAGAGGTAATCGTGCCCCTTTATTCATCCCTCATCAGGCCCATCATATAGAATACAATGCCCCTTTTGGGATGTACCTTACCTGACACCTGCAGCAATTAGAAAGACCCCAAAAGTATCTCACCAAGAGGATCAAGGGTCTCAAACAGATGCCATATGCTGCTCTGTTAAAAAAACTCCAGCTCTACTCAGTTGTATACCGCCTACTTCGAGGCGATCTATGCCTGACATACAAAGCTATGTCAAATCCAGAATTAATGGACATGCTCCACCTCAGTAAATCTAAATCCCTTAGAGCCACACGCTCGAGGGACTTGAACCTCAGCACAGAAATAAATAGAACTTGCTGGAGGGACAGGTTCATAACCCAGAGGCTCCCTTCGCTCTGGAATAGAATTCCAGTTCATGTGAGGCAGAGCACCTCACTGAATCTCTTCAAGAGGAATCTCGATAAGTGGATGGGGGATCATAGGTTTGTCCCAGGGATTACTCCCGTGTCAATATTAGACAGAAGCACAGTAAACTAAACCTTAAAAAGGGCACAGTATACTCAAATCAAGGGGTGGCGTAAGCCATACAGAATCGGGCTAGGCTTATAATTGCCCCAGGGCAGATAGCCTAGTATGAACCTATGAACAGTAGTAAAAACAATTCACATGCAGCGCAAGCTAGCACACTTGAGTATGTAGCAATATTAAACCAAACACAGTTTAAAAAATGCAATTAAATTAAAAAGGACTAAAAGCAAGTGCAGAAAGAGTTTATTATGTAGAATGTGGTAAAGAGATGGGACTGGGGAAGTGTCCCAGATCAAATCTACAGTGGGGCGGGCAACCAAATTTAAATTACAAGCCAAAAATAGGGAGGGTGGGTGGGATAAAACAGTTTCAACAGAGATCTAAGCAACAACTAACAGTACAAACTCTAAAACCAAAAAAATATCGGTTACTTAGAGGCGATCTCAGCTTGACTTACAAAGCCATGTCTGACCCAGCTCTGTTAGAAGTGCTACATTTAAAGAAATCCCAATCCCTGTGCACCACACGTTCCAGAGATCTCAACCTCATTACCACAATCAACAGAACATGCTGGAGGGACAGGTTCCTCGCCCAGATTCTGCCCATCCTCTGGAATAAACTTCCCATACATGTCAAGTAGAGCACCTCGCTGTCCCTCTTCAAAATAAATCTTGATGAGTGGATGGGTAATAGAAAGTTCACCCCGGGGATCACTCCAGTGGCTGTACTTGATAGAGGCACTGGGAGCTAACATCGGGCAGCACAGTGCCAGGGCACTTCTATCGGCTAGGCTTGTAAAGACTCCAGGACCATTAGCCTAGTACACACCTATGAACCTATGAATGTAATTTATATTTGTAAGTACAATACTTTCACATGAAGTACTTCTTCAGGCATAAAGAACTCTGACCCCCCCCCCCCAGATCATAAAAATCACAACATTTCATACATCACTTCCTCCATAAATATAAATATAAAAAGAAATAAGAAGAAATAGATAGTAGTACAGTTAAAAACATTTAATTATACATTTATCTAATAAAATTGTTTTTACTATTTAAAAGCATGTGCTAATGTAATCACTTGACAGAGTTATATTTTTTACTTTTTAAAACTGGTTTCAAGCTAACATAGCCATTTAAGCCAGGATAATTCTCTGCTTGGAACCTATTAAACCACATATATTCAAAGTTTTCTGTAACATTCTTAATGTCACTCCAACCCCTAGCATCTTCATATATTGTTTGCAATATCATAAAGCTAAAAACATGACTTGAATCTGTTTCTTTTATGTCTTTATAAAGCAGTTTAGTTTCAGTGTTTCTTTTTATGTCTAACATATGATCACCTATCCTTTCTTTTAATTTCAGATTTTCTTGTATAATATGCATGACATTTCAGATAAACCATGTATACTAAATTTTTAACTTATTACAATCAGCATGTATTTCAAGTCAGAACACTTGTTTTAAGATAGGGTGTATAAATTCCTTTTTCTTGTTTATGTACTTATTCATGTACAGGAGTAATGTTTTTTATGTTCCTTCCACATTAGTTCTTATATCTAGAGATCTTTTGTTCCTTATAGCATAGCTTTTTCTTTAAGGGCTGTGACTTTTTGTTCCTAAAACTAGGGCCATCTGATATACTTCTGTGCTGTCGAATATTACTTCATATATGCCAATGTTTTTTAATAATATTCTTAACATTGGCTGTTCGCCTGTAAGTCAACATACACCTTGTTCCCTTTGTCCTCTTATTAACATTATTGGCAGGTCCTCTGTTAGAAAAGATTGGTTTCACTTTTTCAGCTCTAAGTGATTTGATGGCTTTAAGTCATCTAGAATATTATTATATACTTTGTCCGTAAAGTTTTGTGTTATCTCATATAATTGTTTGTCCGTAAATTCTTCTGATATATTTTAGCCTAACTACTCTAAGCATCTGACCTTTAATTATGTTAGGAAAGATAAAAAGGATGGATACATGCTTGTACTGTGCAAAGTGGTGTTTTTTCTTTAGTTTTCTATGCACCATCATTTGTGTAAGTCCTTTTTAATTAATGTGATATCTAAACAGTTTATTGCTTTAATATTAACTTTTTTTAAGTAAGAAAATCTACAGTGGAAACTAAATATTCTACAAATCAATCCAGTGCTGCTAAGGTTCCATTTCAGATCAAAAAATATATCGTCCAGAAATTATTTGTAGAAAATAAGGTTCATAAGAAAAGCATTATATGTTGGGGAAAAAAACACAGTGGTGCATGGAGTGTGGTGATTACTCTTCGATATTTAGAAAAAGACAAACCAATTAAGCGCTACTGTAGTGAAAGACCCAACCTTAACAAATATTAAGTACCCCCAGCTTAACTTGTTAAGGTTGGGTCACATGCTAGGCAGTCAATCTGCCAGTACTGACCAACAAAAGACAGCTGCAGAATAAAAAACAAATTTGTTTCTGTTTGCTGTCCATACCGGCAACAGGTCCCTGCCTGACTTCCTCTTATAAACTTAGAAAATAGCTAAATAAACAGGGTGTGTGTTCACCTGCAAAGTCTGAAACTGAAATGTATATCATTATTTAGTTACTTCACTCCTTGGCATTTTGTCCAGAAACAAGATTTTATGAGGGACAGACTAAAACTATGTGGAGCTAATTATTTAGTTACTTCACTCCTCAGCATTTTGTCCAAAAACAAGATTTTACAAGGAACAGACCAAAACTATGTGGAGCTATTCTGGACATTCTATGAAAATCTGAACAGTTGAGAGGCATGGCAAGGTGAGGGTAAGACACTGTGTTACACTATCTTTCTGACAGCACTTGATAAGTGCATTATGGCTTTGAAAGCTGACAAAACACTATTTTTTCACCTGTAACTAGTAGTACATGGAGCAGATAAAGCTCTATAAAGAGTTATGATTGGGTTTCGATCATAACTGTTAGTCATGTGTTCCCAACATAGCTGCCAAGATTCAAAAGCTTGAGAGGTGAATTTCTTGGCATCCATGTCACACACACATAATAAGCAGGTTCTGATCCTCAGCCTGCTCATAATCCTCTATATTATCTTCCCATACAGCCATCACAGTATAAGCATGGGTGTTGGCTGTGTGAGTTCCTATAGCCACACTTTTTTTTTCAATAAAGCATTTATCTTGGAAAATAGACATCATTACTTAAAACCATTTGTAGTAGATCACAAATGGTATTAACATTTATCTGATGTTTAGTAATGGAACCTCTGATAGACTGTATCCCCACATCATTTGGTATAGATGTGAGTAAAGAATCAGCATTTAGAGTTACAAAATAATAGTCACTAACATTATTCTGACTGCTCCATATATAAAGTTGTTTCTGAAAATCAGCTGTATCCTTTATGTAGTTACATGACTACTGCAATACTTTATTCAGTTGCAATTCTCAAAAAAATGAGATGTCAGTTCAGTGACCCATCTGTGAGTAGAAACTGTTGGTCACATTGCTGGATTTAATAAGTTTTTATGGATTTTAGGAATGCCATAAAAATAGGAGTCCTTAGGTGTACAACATAGAAGGAATTCAAAATATCCAATATAAGTTTGCCATTCATATGCATACCATACATTTTTTAATTCATATTCATTGTTATTATTTACATCCCTGTTGGTACTTTCTTTGTAGTTTATCCCCATCATTTAATAAGGTGCTTTCTTTCTAGTTTATCCCATTATTTAATAATTCATAGACTTTGTTATTATAATAGTCTGTGTCCAGTGGCACTACACCCCCTCCCTTATCTGCTTTCTTGATAACAATTTGTTTATTGTTCATCAGTGACAGTATGGCTTGTTGTTCCTGTTGACTTGAATTAGTATATGGCGTATTAACAGTTTTGATTAAACAGTTCATATATATTGTTTTCACGTGTTATTTCAGTTGTATGAATCAGATGATTACTTATTTAGCAATGGTAATAGACATTTTTTAAAGTTTCTACTTGCTGAAGATAATCACTGTCATATATTACATGCAAATTAAATTGTCTAGTAAAAAAATCTAATTTCTGTTAGTGTCTTGCAAATAACCATATTACTTGCTGGTATAAGTGATAGACACTTATTTCATACTGCCTCTTCACTTGCTGTTAATGCATAATTAGATTAAATACCGTACTTGATTTCTGTATTTCTTGCTTGTCAAACAACTTTGAGTTACTGGGCCCTGGTTGTCTCTGCCCATGCCTCTTCCTCGTTCACCTTGTTTTCTCCCACTGTGCTTGTTCCTCTGGGGTAAAGGGAGTGGGGCTTGATGAAATGTTGGGTAATCCAAAGGGTACAGAGCTGTGATAATATTTGAGTCAACCATTGCACCTTCCTGCACATTATTTTCTTCGGTATATTGCAGTGGCTCATCTACTTGTATTATATCTTCGCCTATTTGTTGTGTTATTGTATGTTCAGTATTCTGCACAGATCTAGACAACATAAACACATGGCAGTTCTTAAAATCCTGCTTGTCTCTTTGCAGTTTTGTTGCTATCAGGCATTCCTGAAATGTGATGATGTGTTCAAGAGCTTTTTCAGTGTGGTATTTCGCTTCACTGGACTGTGCATCTCTCATTATTATGTCATAAGCTTCCTTTTATGATATAAAGGGGGTATTATCAGTTCTTTATGTCTGAAGAAGCACTTTGTGTGAAAGTATTGAGCTTAGAAAAAAATTAATTATGCTCTTTTACTTGTGGTTCCAGCACACTTTTTTTAGCGTTTCTATTTTCAAAATATGCATACTGCTATGTGGTTTCATGTCCCAACATTTACAATTCTGACAGTATTTTATCCAAAATAACATTCTCCATTATTTTTTCTACAAGAACATAAACGTATGGGTCTCTGTTTCTGGGTTTATTCTGTTCCCCTTTCCGTTAAACATGGGTTTAACAAGTAAGTGCATGTCTCCAGTCTTAAGGAATCTCCCCAGACATAAATAACCTAATTAATAAAAAATATAATGATACTGTAACTTTATGCCAAAGTATTCTCATGTCATTATTACTGATTCTTTCTCCTCTGTGGTTTTTTTTTTTTTTTGGGGGGGGGGGGGGTAGAGTTTGCATAATTAATTTTCAACACATAATCTAACAGAATTTCAGTACCTGAAGTTACTTGCGCATTTCTAGCATGATTTATGACCTTCTTTGTGGAACCAAGCTTTTACATAACATTTTGTTTGAATAATTTTTAGAATTTATACACAGTTTATCAATTTGCTAGTCTTTACTCCTACTATGTGTTGTAGCTATAAAATGGTTTCCTATTATGTATATCTTTATATAAATTTTCTTCAAATTTTTCTTGATCTTGTCTCACAGTGTGTGTAATTTGTCTGTCCAGTTTTTCAGTTTTCAAAGTTATAGTTCAACCTCTTTTCCATTTCTTGTATTTTTTTATCTCTCATCTTAATAAAGTATCTTGTTTTTATGGAAATACATCCTCCTGACCTTGTAAAATTGTTTTATTTTATTTCATTTTTTTTGTTTTTTGCATTCAG
Organism: Protopterus annectens; assembly: GCF_019279795.1. Classification (NCBI taxonomy): domain Eukaryota; kingdom Metazoa; phylum Chordata; order Ceratodontiformes; family Protopteridae; genus Protopterus; species Protopterus annectens. The sequence continues at coordinate 444,945,023 of NC_056732.1, read as the reverse complement.
TTTTCTTTTCAAAACTTTCCACATTCTTTCTGCAGTTTTTCCTTTGAACGCATCACTACAACTGGTTTTGCTTCTATAAAGTCTGTTATTAATATACTGTGTACTGGTTTAGATTCCTGTTATCTGGCAGTAATTTAATCTTTGTAACTCCATGATCACTGCACATCAAAGGTGATAAAACCTGTTATAAAGTAACAATCATTTTCTTTGAAGCACAAATGATGTCTAGTATGTTCCATTCCATTGTTTGTTTGCAATCTGCAGCAGTTGTCCCTGAACATGTGTTGTAAATTGTTTCCTTACTAATGTTTATGAATAAATATTATTCTGGTCTGTTTTTGGCAAATTTAAGTCCTCAGCCACTATTATTTTTCCCTCCTGTATTTCATGCAAGAATGTATGAATTCTTCTGGGTCGTTAGCACTTTGATAGTTTATATACTCCAGCTGTACTCTGTTCTGCTGTTCTCTTTATTGTCACAATTATATAATCTACAGTTATTGGTTTTGTCAAACATGTAATAATTGCATATCTCATAACAGTCTTTATTCTCCATCTAACAACTCCACCTGTGTTTTTTTTGTTAGAATGTCTGTTACAGTAAAAACATTTATACCCTGACAGAACTGGTTAACAATCATTGTTTTTTAACCATGTTTCACAAACAATAACATCAGTCTTATGTGAATGTAACAAATTTTCCAATTAAACAGTGTTATTACTAATGCTCCTAGCATTATCAACCAGAACAGATAAATCAAATTTTATCTGTGAACTGTTAAGTTTCTGACCTGACAAAAATCCTGTCTTGTGTTAGTAAAAAATTACACTATATCTGCTGCAAAAATTATCTTTCCTTGTCTTGACATGCGAACTCCATTGTGTATAAATAAACGCATGTCCAAAAATAGGCTTGGATGGTCTACACATTTTAAAATAGGACATTTTTTTCTACGTAGGTATTTACCCAAAAAATCTTTTCTTTCACACTGACCTGACTCTTGTTTCTATTTCTGATATATGAAAAAATATGTCCTATCACCTATATACACTGTGCTAAGAGGGCTTTAAGTTTCTAATAGTCAGTGAATCCTTGAAGAAGAGATCATTTGCACCAACATGAATAAAAACCGTTCATATTATCTTAAATTAAAACATTCTAAGGTCCTTCTCACGTCTTGTATTTTGCTTCTGTCAAGCATAACACTATTCAGTGTCCATTTTCCTCTCTTTAAATTTAAGTATCAGTTACTCTAACAATCGAATCTCATATTACTAGTATATCATTTATGACTAGATCTGAAGAATCCCCCAGTTCTAATTATGTAATGCTTGCTCTATCAGTTATTAAGAACATAATGGTCTTCATCACCACTGATCTTACCATTTACATTATCAAGTATACAGTTCTCATCTGGTTGTCTCTGTACTTCCACAGTCTGAGCAATCTTGTCAGCTTCAGTCTTTCTTCTCTATTTTTCTTAATGTAATTTTTCTGATCCTTCCAAGTTCGGTTTAGATTTTTCCTTTTGGCATCTCCCTTGCCTCTTTTTTTCTACCTTCTCTGATGGAAAAATGTAATTTTCTTGGTCTGAGTGCTTTGTGATTGAACAATGTTATCATTTCCTGTAATCTCTGTGTTACATAGCAAACCAGTGTCCTTTTCAGTATATATAATCTTTGCTTTATAGGTCTTAAGCGGCTTTCTTTACTTTCAAGTTTTGTTGTGGTCTTCTCACTTTTTTTTGTCATCTTCTACATGCCCTGATTCATCAGACAGCTGAATTCTTGTATCCTGAATTCCAGGGTTGCCATCTGTAGGATTATAGAGGCTGATTGATCTTTACTGGCAGAGGACACTTCCTTTCCTAAATGTATTGCACTTTGTGTAATACCATTTACCTCATTAGCCCAGTTATTAATATATGTAACAACAGTTTTCTAACATGTGCCAATTGCATAATCATCTTCAGTAAGTCTAGACTTACTGTTAACAGTAAGCAAATCATTCAATTTTTGACGTGATGAACACATGTCTCCAGTGTTATGTATACATCATTTAGCATACTGGGCAAGATAGTTGTTTAAAAGAATCACTAATAGCATTCTGAGTTAAAGAATCCATTCTCAACTACAAACAAAGAATTTTAAAAGAAAAAAATCAAAATTGGTGATGACAGGTTTCAAAGAAATTAAAGCAGTTAATAATTTAAGTCATATTGACTGAGGATATCACTCAACATGCAAATAAAAATTTAATTAAGTACCCTGAGCTAACCTCATACAATAGAAGCAATTCACTGTGGCCTACCACACCACCTGTGCCAGTCACACTAAAACACTGGATGTCACTATCACTTGTAGTAGCACCTCATTATAACAGTAAAAATTGGAGGTAAAAATAAAGTATAAATCAAAGCAAATCTTCTCCTACCAAACAGTTACAGTGTAAATCACAAACCAACACTGGATGGTTTTAGATGATCTCTGCACTCTCCTGTCTACACCCTCTGTGAATTTATAGCTGACTAGGCCATTTGGGATGGCTAGTGTTCGTCGGGTCTACACTGCATTCCTCTCGTCTGACAAACAATGAAAATCAGAGATAAACAGATTTATTTTGATTATATTTTATCAAGCAGTTGCTTGGTAAAACACAAACCAGATAGCTTTACAGCTTGTCTACAGTCTGTATGAATTTATAGCTTACTAGGCTCCTTGAGATGGCTAGAGTTTGCCTACCTTCAGTCGTTTCCTTTCTTTCAACAAACAGTGAAAATCAGACATAAAAAAAATAAAATGTAAATCAAAATAAATTGTTTTATATCAAACAGGTGCACAGTAAATAACAAACCAATGTTTGATGGTTTACTGTAAGCTCTGGAGTTCATACCCCAAGTGTGTCAATGGAAAAGCACGCAACCACCAAGCTGGGGATTACATAAGACAAAATCTCAACAGTTAACCTGCTGCAAATGTCTCCTTCACAGATCAAGTGATACTTTGAATGAATATATTGACTTTACTATGTCTTAGGAAGGTTGACGAGGAGTTGATTGTGGTGAGTTTAAAGGTTAGCTTAGCAGGGTACCTATTTTTGCTTGCATGCTACGGTGAGCACTACTATTGACAAAATAGTGGGGAGAGTTATAAAGGTAGCATTTAATATGGCTTGAGTTTGAAAATTGCAAAGCTGGGTGCACCAGTACAGTACTAGAGTAATTGGGTTTCTTACCCAGAGAATTAAGTTATTGGGATTCAGAATTATGCTTGCCATAATTGGTGGGAAACCTTAGCTACTGGGTATGAAATGATGCAGGTTCAGCCTTGGTAATAGATGAGTATATATTGTATGCATGCTGTTAAAACAGCGTTGCTGGGACATTTCATCTTATAAGATTTGATGTATGTCTGATTCCTGAAATATCAGAGACTGGATTCTTAAAGCCGATTTTATTTCCCCATTTCTCTTTCTCTCCAGAATTCATTACATTTGTATAAAGCACCTCCAGTGTAGATTTCTTTGAGCAGCAAATAGGAGTTTAGTTCAAAGAACTAATTAAGGTTGTCAGCTTTATTTTGCATTTCTGGGACGGATTCTGTCATTCTTCATTTGCAGTTTTTCTGACTGAGCAAGTCAGTTTACTAGACAGTACTTTTTGAGTCATTTCTTAAGAAATGAACTTGGGCCTAATTGGCTCACCTGAAGAACAAATAAGTTAAAATATGAGTTCCTTCCTGCATGCCTCGGGTTGTCTGGATCACCTGATACACTAGGCTGTCTGTCACTGAAACTATATGAAGGAATTTGGTTCTTTGAGGCATGATGAAATGAGTACATGTACTGCTCTTTGGAACCCCTCATTGTCTTAAGTTACGCCCTGTATTAGGTATTAATATAAGGAGAAACTATGGCTAAAAAGAACCCGCGAACACTTTTTGTTAGTGCTTTTCTGATGAAGTTCTTGTTGAAACATTAAAGAGAACGAAAGTGCTAAGAAAAAGTGTTTGCGTGTTCTTTTTAGCCATAGTTTCACCTTGTTTTTTTAGTTTTCCAGTTGTTTAGTATTTTTTGTAGGTATTAATATAACTTATTTTTCTGTATTGTAGCAATAAATATCGACTGGCATAACTGCATATGAGAGTATGTGTGTGTGTGTGTGGGGGGGGGGGGGCAGCAGTTGTACGATAAAGACTTAAATCTAGTCCAGAAACACGCAAAGCCAAACCAGGAAGCTGAAATCCCCACTTGCAATGAAGGAAACTTATTGAAGGAAAAAAGGAACGGTCCAAGTGCAAAAACACAACTTTATTTAAATCCACATACAGAAATGATGAGCACTTTCATCCCAGATCACTAGGACTTCATCAGATAAAACAAAAAAATGTAAAGTCCACTTTTTAAAGACGTGAAAATATGTCATGATCAGTAAGTGAAAAAAGACACCCTTAAAGACACAACATTGAATACAGAAAGATCCATGTGTAAGTAAATATGCATATAAAATTAACTTATTAACTACATATAAAAATATAAATTACAATGTTAAAAAGTCAGACAGGTCTAAAAACATATATTTGTAATTCAATCAAATTTAAAAGCATGATAATTATATATAAACATTTATTAATTAATTTGTCTATCTATCTAATGCTTTTAGTTTTAGTAGGGAGCTGATATAAATGTTTTCATTTAATCCTGGCCAGTTGCCTGCATCTAAGTGTTAACTGCCAGTATAGCTCCCTTTTTCTCTAAAAGTATGGACCAGTCAACAAGAAGGGGTGGTTATGGGGTAGACCTGTGGTGGACTGTATGCCAATGTAGCGTGGGAGGATGGCATAATGGTTAAGGTGTTTACCTTAGAGATGGAAGGTCCAGGGTTTGATTCTCACATGGGGTAATTGGCTAGGCTTGAAATGGCTCATAAGGGCAGTTAGCCTAGTTCAAACCTATGAACCTATGAACAAAGGGAGAAGAAATTTCTCTTTCCTTCCATGTTCTACAATTACATCAAGTATTATACCCGTTATATTGATATATTTATTTTATGGGATGGACCTGAGTTGTTAATGATTTTATTGTGTACATTAATTCTACGAAATAATTTTTAAAATTCACCCATACATATGATTCAGATGAGATCTCTTTTCTTGACATCTTCTTAGTTAAAGATTATCACAATAAGAGATTGATATCTAAAGTTTTTAGAAGAGACGTACTCAAATTCTTTACTTCACTATTCATGTTCCTATCCATTGAAGCAAAAAAAGCTATTGTGAAAGGACAATTTGTGTATGCTGCATGGATGGTGTCAAACATGGATGATTTTTTGATTGAATGTGACACCCTTAAGAATATGTTTTTGAAAAGAGAATATCCCACTAGATTTGTTACAGAGATTTTACTTGAGGTTGTCAACAAAAGGGAAAGAGCTTTTTATTCACCTTTGTTAGCAGAATGCTTAGGACATCAGAGTCCCAATATTGACATAATTACCCAGGCTAACATTCCAGATACTAAGGACTATAGAACCTCCTCAGTTACTGTCTTTTCCCCTGACAGTATTGAAATAAGATATATATTAAACAAGAACTGGTCTGTCCCAAGGCAGGATAAGGCCATCAGACCTTTCATTGATACAGCTCCAACCATAGCTTATAAAAACAAAGTGGACAAAAATATAGATCTGGTTATATGAATAAATGTAGTATGTGTCACTTGTATAAGGAAGGGGACACGTTTACTATTAACAATATTAATTTTAAAATCCATGATAGATATAACTGTAATTCTGAAAGAGTTATTTATTGTACTTTGTGCAACCAATGTTGCTGTTTTTACATTGGTAAAACTGATAGGAAACTAAAAAATCATATTTATGAGCACCGCTATGAGATTAAAACAAAAAAGTTAACTAATGCCCTCAGTAAGCACATATTGGATAATGACGGACATACGTTTGACTTCTTTGTAATTGATGATGTCAAAGGAAAAATTAGAGGTGGAGCCTGGTCCATACTTTTAGAGAAAAGGGAGCTATACTGGCAGTTACACTTAGATGCAGGCAATCTGCCAGGATTAAATGAAAATATTTCTATCAGCTCCCTACTAAAACTAAAAGCATTGGATAGATGGACAAATTAATTAATAAATGTTTATTATGTATAATTATCGTGCTTTTAAATTTGATTGAATTACAAATATATGTTTTTAGACCTGTCTGACTTTTTAACATTGTCATTTATATTTTTATATGTAGTTAATAAGTTAATTTTATATGCATATTTACTTACACATAGATTTTTCTGTATTCAATGTTGTGTCTTTAAGGGTGTGTGTCTTTTTTCACTTACTGATCATGACATATTTTCACGTCTTTAAAAAGTGGACTTTACATTTTTTTGTTTTATCTGATGAAGTTCTAGTGATCTGGGATGAAAGCGCTTATCATTTCTGTATGTGGATTTAAATAAAACAGTGTTTTTGCACTTGGTCCGTTCCTGTTTTCCTTCAACAAGTGTCCTTCATTGCAAGTGGGGATTTCAGCTTCCTGGTTTGGCTTTGCGTGTTTTTGGACTAGTTTTTATTTGTGTAAAGACCTAAATCTGTCAGCTTATTCTTGAGGGTCTAATTTCAAGGTCCTATATTTATGCCCCAGGCACACAAGGTCTTATATTTACCACTTTTTGCTACCAGTTTCCTAGTATTATTTTTGAGAAGAAACTGTGAAAGGTGTAGAAAGTGTGTTTTGCCAGACTATAGATTGTGACAATAGGTTAAATATCAGGCTTCTATTAAGCAGTACAGATAGAGAACATCTTTCTGTTATCCAGTCTTTGTTTAAACAAACAGCTTGGGCTGCATTTTAAAAACATTTTTGTACTACTTTTCTGAAGTTTTTTCTTATCTATGTTTAAAAGATGTCAAAGTCATCTAAAATAAAGAAAGCTAAAATTATGTCAAAAGAAATATTAGGGAATATTTTTAACTTACTCTTAGGTTTAGAATCACACCATTTCAGTGGTCCCAGGAGCATTGTCTAATTAACTGACTTACTCAAGGCTGCACACTAGGTAAATGAGGGCTGAGGGAATCAAAGTCTGTACCACAGAAATACCTCACGGCCTTAATCCCCTGTGCCAAACACCAGACACAGGTTAAGCTTCCTACGGCTTGGAGAAAAGCATTAGATATTTTGATTTTAAAAATAATTATTCAAGCCAGAAATGTGACAGATAGCTACATAGCTATGATTGTGACCACGAACACTGGCTTTTTTAATATATTCTTTGAATATGCATGACATGTGACAGGGCTGATATTGTAGATAGTCTTGAAGGGCCTTCAGGGAAAGAATATATAGATGGATGTGCTATGAATGTAGAGATACACTATTCTGTATTGTATTTGATGATGAATATTTTCATTGGGGTTCATTTATAAAGAAGTGCTTATCTCTTAAGTAAGCTTGACATCACCAGCTCATGAGTGAAGACCATCACAAGACCTGTCATTTTTATCATGGTCCAGACCTGCAGTATTTATGTCTGTTAAAAACTCAAGCGCTTCAACACTGTGAATCGGAATAGTTGAAGAGAGGAGGTCAAGGCCTTCATCTGTGATTATCTTCTAGCAACAGTGGAGGGAGCCCAGTGTATGGATACCAGATAGCTTATCTCACTGTCTTAAGAAGGATATTGAAAGGAAGAAGATGGAGCCCATGTCTGAGTCTAAGCTGGCTCCATTTCTGAGTCCACATTGCTTGCAGTGGACTCTTGATTCCTTAAGCACAGTGTCAGCATTGTTAGCAAGAGGACATGGTCTTGTTTCTGGTCAGTGAAAAGGCAAGGTCAGTTGAAGAGGCATCCCCTACATTATTTGTCTGTCTGAGATTGGTTCCATGAAACCCTTTCACTCAGGATTGATAGACTCAACGTGCAGTTTGCTAATTGTTTAATATCTTACCCTAAAGTTTTGTGACCACAGAGATATTTTAGAAGTGTACACACACTTGAGGAAGGGTATGGGAATCTGCCTGCCACATGAAGAAACTGCAGTGAATTGCCTATTTTGTCTAGTGGTCTTGAACTATGGTGTTTTAAGTTAAGCGTGTTGATTAGGTAATCCATAGCACTCCCATGGCATCTACATTCAGAATCCAGACCCATGGAGCTGCCACTGTCTCCATTTGTTTACAGAAGCAAGTTGATGTTTCACAAGAATGCACAAGCATAAGAACACATACTGTGCGCCCCAGAGTCCCCAAGGTATAGTGTGCTGACCTCTGGCCTAAGGGACAACATTTTTGCTTTCCCTGTGTTGACCTGCCTATTGATGAGCACTGAAATTATTCATGTAAATGTTTTTGCAACTGATGTTGAACCCACAGCCTTCTATTTTCACACATTATATTTAAAGTTGTTCAACCCGGGGGGGGGGGGGGGTTATGACCGAATAAGTGTTGGATAGCATGCTACATCAGTTAGATCAGGTACAACTACCAAACCTTGCACTGACCCCCCCCCCCCAACACACACAGACACACACACACATTGGTTTCACCTCCAGTGTGCTTTTATTACTCCCCATTGCATGCTTAACTGGCAATGAGGACACTCTTTCTCAGTTACGCTAGCTACACAATCATTCCTCCTGTTCTTTGAATGGGAGGGGATGATTGCAATGCCTTCTACCATGGGAGCCAAAGTGGTGGGGTGCAAGTATTTTCCTTCATTTTATATCTGACAGAAGCCTTTTCTCCCTGTGATTTTCTAATGTCAGGTTTACATCATTTCATATATTTGAAATGAACATCCTGCCAACTCCCCACCTGAGAATCTCTTCTTTGGAAAAGACTGGAGACGTAGAAGATCCGCATTAACATGGCTTTCACTTTCTCTGATCTTTCCCACAAAATTCTCTGAACACCTCTTTGGGGAAGAAGAAAGAAGAACCTGGAGTTATTCTTCTCCTGGAACTTATAACTAAGGATCTTCTGCTCATTGCTTGAAGTCCTCCAGATTTAGGCTATTTAGCACTGAAGGAATGCTAACTGTTTATATAAACACCACCCACTAATAGTCCAGGAGCTCAGAGCAGAATAAACAATATTGGTTAAGCTACCAAAAAAGGCTGGAAGCACTATTGCTCTTTTCTGTGTCTTATAAGATGTTCAGAGAAGACCTCTGCCGTGCCTTCTGAGGAATTAAGGATCCAGTAGTCCAGGATCTTGGGTACCTTCACAACTCAAGCACTTAAATAAATACCAGAAAAGGGATCTAAACTATTTTAGGAGATCAATAAAACAAAGCTGAGAGACTGATTTCATTTTTTAGCCTCTTCCTCACCTTTGGAATAGACTGTCCTTGCAGAAAAAGCAATGTGATACACTATTGTCCTTCAAATGGGACTTCATAAATTCACTCCAGCTTGAGTGGCCTAGCCTTCCTTGAGAATAGAGGTGTACAGTCTAGGGTAGAAACTGTCAAGACAAATGGTCACAGGACTCAGTAGCCTTGAACTTCCTATGATTCTTATGGCAGGGCAGTTCTGCACAGTGGTCTTTACTCTTCCTTTAATAGTCTTTCCATTCATATTGATGTTTTTAAGAAACTGCACCCAAGGCTTCCATCTTTTGCCCATTTAAGTAAAATGCAATCAGTAAACTTATCTGAAAACCAAGCTGTGTGTGTGTGTGTTGTTTCCTCATCTATTTACCTTGCCTGGATGTTTTTTCTATTTTATAGCCTTGTAGGTTAATTTATTTTCTTGCAGGTGTAATCATTTGGTTGAAAGGATGTTAAGAGCTGTGGATCTCAGAAGCACACAACCCAGTTCACTGATACTGTGCATTGGAACTCAAGGTTTAATAACATCAACAAAAAAGAGGTCACAAGGATGTACCAGTGTGTTCTACGTGTTGCGCAGGGCCCTCTGTGACTGATGTAGTTAACATTTGAATAGCTGTTATTTCTGTTTGCCATTATTCATTTTCTGGTACCCTTGCCATAGTCTTTCTCCTCCCTTTCTCATCCCCAGCTAGCATATTGCCAGCATTGTAAAAGCCACAATAGTGATGAACAGCAATTGGTGTCTTACCTGGAAGTGATCAGATAAGATGTAGTTATCTACCTTTCCTAGCGACTCAACCAGATGTCATCATTGTCATCATGACAACATTGTATAAATGCATGAAGACCCATAAACTAGAGTGCTTTGTCTTAAAAGTCTGACATCTTGTGTGTGTGGGGAGGGGGTTGCCTGACACGAGAGTGCTGACTAAATTTTCCCAGGGTTATCCCGTTACAGAACCCAACTCTTCTGTAAATTTTCAGTGCAGCAGTGCCTTTCATTTAGCCTTTGCTTTTTGGGTAGTGTTCCATGGACTTTATGAATTGGGAGAAGTGAATAATACTTTTTCTGGACTATAGATGAGAAGTGAGACAGCCTTTTGTCCAGAAACTGTGAGTTATTGTTAAAAAATGCCTATGTGCCTTTTGCAACTGCTAAATGGTCTTAAAATCAGTGGTAGATGCTATCTTCAGTTAGTAATATATTTGTAAGACCACTTAGTTGGCACTTAGTGTTTTACCAATGCCATTTGTATTTTTCCCTGTACAATAGCCTGTTTGTATTTTTAATTTTCAAAGTGCGTTGCCTAATTTCTTTAAGTAAAGTATTTAATGCTCAATTTTAAAACCTTGTGGCTGTTAATGGGTAATTGCACAAAACTGGTGAATCATAACATCTGTTAGCGCTTAGCATTCTGCCTTTTGAAGAGAGACTGTTCAGCCGTGGCTACATTAAGTTAATAGGTAGTTGGCTTGTTTTAAGAATTTTCAATTTGTGTCCTGGATGTTCCTGGTTGGTGTAGTTGATAGCCTTGTTTTAATGCTAAAGCAGCAAGGGGTAGTGACACTGAAAAGGTAGTATTAGCACTTCTGGAAATTTTGTGTGAATACAGTAGTTTGGTCAAGATACCATTACTTTTGGTGAAGTAGTACTAGAAGGCATTGTGCTTAAAGTGAGGTGAGTGAAAAGTTGCACACCCATTGGTTTTAGCTTTGCATTACAGCAGTACATTGTGAACCTTGTTTGGGTATAGTAGGTGTTAGTCAGACCCCCAAAGCAGCAGTGTTCATTTGCCATATGGCAGTAAGCCAAATCAGCTCATGTATGTTGTTGCCAGTGGAATGGTTTGTAGGGTCCTCACTAGCCAGATTCACAGTATAAAATAGTTTACTTAAAAGTACAGGATACATCAGAACAACTGGAGTTGTAACAGGATTGCACGGAGGAGGAAAGCTGAGTGATAGAAGTCAAGAGTATCAAACTAAAACAGCTTATCTGTGGTAATTACCACTGTTTTCAGTTTGAACCTGGATCATATTCCTTCTATGTGCTTAAATACTTGGAGGACAACTCCTTCCCTGTTTTGAACAAACAAAAATAATTTGCCGTAGACACTTGTATCCTTCATTGCATAGTGGTCTATTTCCTCTTAAGGACCTTGTTCTAGAAACATGCTTGGAGCACCTCAAAATGGAGATGTAGTATCTTCTTTTAGAGAATGGGTGACCTGTAGGTTGCACCCTGATTGGAGAACGAGTGTTCTCCAGCAAGGTGTTAATCTACAGGTAATGCCCGCTGAAAAATGAGTCCGCCTCTTCACAGCAGCATATTAAGCTGGCATGGAGCTCAGACTGAAAAAACTAATTGCCGCCATTATTTTGTGTTTGCTAAGCAGTGCTTTTGCTGTTTAGCAAGTGTAAAATAAGAAAGAAAGAGAATAAAAATAGTGTGTGTGTATGTGATTGAATGCGTGCATGAAAGCAGAAGCGACTGTATGTGTATGTGTGTATGTGTGTGTGTGTGTGTGTGTGTGTGTGTGTGTGTGTGTGTGTGTGTGTAAGAGAGAGAAGAGTGAGAGCAATCGAGCAATCCCACGACAGCAGGAGTTAAGAAGTTTGTATACCTCTCGACCTCTTAAACATACCTCTCAGCATTTTAACACAAGAAATCTGGGCAAAGCCTGACATGGGGTGAATAAATGAACAAAATAAGGACACATTTTAAATATTGCTCTTATAAACTTAAAAAGTTGCTAAAATAACAGGATTTGTGTTAGCATGCATTTTCTGAAGGATATGAAGTCTGAAACTGAAATGCATGTCATTATTTAGCGACTTTAATCTTTAGATCATCCCAGTGATTTATCAAAAAGCATATTTTTCTGAGGAACACACCAAAGATATAAGGCAAAAATCTGGACGTTCTGCAAAAATCTGTACAGTTGAGAGGTGTGTGTCTTTGATCAAGGTATCTGAATAAGCCTAAAACAAACTGGGGATAAAGGCTCAAAAATAGGAACATATTTTAAGTGTTTTGCGTTAGCATGCATTTAAGCGGAAGTGAGGGTGAAAGTGAGTGAAATCAACCACTGGCAGCAGTAAAGAAGTTTGCATAGCTAGACCTTTCTACTGAAGAAATGTGGGTAAAGCCTAAAATAAAGTGGGAACAAAGGCTCAAGATAGGAACAGATTTTAATTATTGCCCTTATAAAATTATAAACTTACTTAAATAAAGGGATTTGTGTTAGCATGAATTTTCTGAAGGAAGTAAAAGTCTGAAACTCAGATGTGTGTCATTATTTACTAACTTCTGTCTCCAATGACTGGCAACAAACCAAACATTTTAGGAGTAAGTGACCAAAAAGTAAAGTAAATACCTGGATATTTTTGAAGTGTTATATTTTAGATGTAAAATGCTTCCTCCAACACCATTAACATATACTACAGCTAATTTGAAACCTTAGGTAGAGGAACTATTTTACATAGAAAATATATAAAACAAAATAATATAGTAATTAAAAAAAATAAACAAGTAAAACCCAACAATTTTACAGGCAGCCCATTCTCCAAGGCGGGTGTTATTTCCACAGTAACACGCATCCTGTTGGGTATTATTGCTTGCTTAGAAAAAGGTGTTTTTTTAGTGCCTCATCACTGGAAACTTGCCGTTCTATTCCATGTTTTCCTGTCCTAAAAAGATGGCAATTTAATACCCATTCTAAATTTGAAACTCTTACATCCCTTTTAATCTGTCACATGGGCATTTGCTCAAGTTTCTGCTTCCGGAGGTATGCTTCCACTTTTTTAAACTTACCCTTTTTTTCACTTGTACCTTGGTGCTTAAGCAGTTTTGGACACTGAGGGGCTTTCTATATTTCTCTACCTGACTGATCTGATTGTCATAAAAGCATAAATTGATAAAAGTTGAGTTAGATAGGCCATTGATCTTCTTGTCTAGTGAAAAAGTAGCCATTGACCTTCTGAAGCCTCCTTTACTGCTTCTCAGTTTTTCATTTTTATAGGCTTGGAGTTGGAGTCAACCTAATCACAAGCCTTTTTGTACTGTTAAACCCAGGTATTCCATACATTTTCAGCCTTGTGTTTTTAATGCTACTTTTGTAATTAGATTGCTAGAATCGTAGCACACTGACCTTCTGTAACCATGTTGAAGAAGTTCTGGTAAACCTACTGTAATTGCTTTTAAAGCAAAATGCATATATTCTAAAATGGTCTTATATTGCATAATAGTAACTGTCAGTACCATTACAGAATGTTAGAAAATGAATTCACGGTTTATTTTATATTATTGAATGCTATTTTGCATTGGTTAATTGTTGTTCTTTTTCAGATCTGGATGTGTGGCGGGAGGCTGTTAATCATTCCTTGCTCAAGAGTGGGGCACATCTTTAGGAAAAGGCGTCCTTATGGGTCTCCTGGTGGACAGGATACCATGGCACATAACTCACTGCGTCTTGCTCATGTCTGGATGGATGAATATAAGGTAATAACAGGAATTCTTATTAGCAAGATGTTATAATTTGTACAGAGCATTTATTTTACCAAAAAATCTGCTTTCTGTTTATTAGTTTGGCTAAATTAATTGCGTATCCCTTTTTGAGGCATATTGATTTTTAATATTAGTTCCACATTAAGACTGAGCTTATAAAATCCAAGTACTTGATTTATTTTGGCAAGATGTTTGAAGTCTGACCAGGTGTCATTTTATTAAATTTTTTAGTCAGGTAAGTGGTATGGCCCAAATTTGAACCTCTTTCAGCTGTGATAAAGGCAAAGTGTTATCATAGGATTATACAAGGTTACTAGGCTAATGGCCCAGGGGCCCTTACAAGCCTAGGCAAGAGTTTATCCCCAAGAAAGAAACCTCAGTTGGCATCTGTTGCCGCTGTCAACGAGGGACACAGCTGGAACCCCTGGGACAAATTTGTGTTTTCCCATCCACTCATCAAGTTTGGGCTTGAAGAGGGTCAGTGAGGTGCTTTGTTTGACATGTATGGGAAGTCTGTTCCAGAAACAGGGCAGCCTCTGGGAGACATACCTGTCTCTCCAGCAGGTTTTGTTGATATTGCATATTAGATTTAGGCCTTTTGAGCAGGTTATGCGCAAGGAGTTAGACTTATGGATATGGAACATCTGTAGTACGGCAGGATCCGATATTGACTTGTAGGCGAGACACAGATCACCTCTAAGCAGTCTGTATGATACAAAGTAGAGTGATGGTGATTTGAGCCTGTCCACATAGGACAGGTGTTGAAGGCCATGGATTCTCTTTGAGAGGTATTTCTGTTGCCTTTCCAGTTGTTGCAGGTGTTTGAAGAGGTACATACCAAATGAGGCATTATATTCAATTATTGGCATAATGAGGGAGGAGTACAGAGAGGTAATAACCTCCTTTTTTCTGAATGCATTCCCTTTACTTATGAGATGAACCAAACTAAAGGCTTTTCTGACCACTGCCACTACATGATGGTCGAATGTGAGATTGTTGTCAAACTGAGTACCCTGGTCTCTCACCACAGGTTGCTTAGGGGTTGCCGTTGATGTGGTAATCAGTAGGGACCGTGTTTTTGCTGAATGGTGTGATAATACATTTCTTTTGCATTTAGCTTAAGGCCATGACTTTTGGCACCTGTCATTTGTTGCTGTGAGATCCTCTTGCAGTATGTTAACATTATTTGGGGAGTCAATGACAGCAACCAACTTACAATCAACTGCAAACTTGGTCAGCCACTGGCCATTTTTCTTTGCCTGGACCTTTGAGAAATAGATGCCAAACAGTAGGGGTACCAGGAGAGATCCCTGGGGAAGACCACTAGTGACAGGTCTGCTGTCAGAAGTGGAGACACCTATTTTGACCTTGTGGGTCCTATTGGTGCACCATTTGTCCACCTACCTGATGAGATAGGGATTTACACCAAGTTGTGTTAGGTTTTCGATGATGCCCGAGTGGGGTATTGTGTCAAAGGCCTTGGCCAAGTCAAGGTAAGCTGTATGTACTGATTTTCCCTCATCCAGGGTCTTGGTGACAGTCTCAAAGAAGTCAACCAGGTTCAACAGGCAAGATCTGCCCTTGATGAATCCTAACTGGGTGGGGTCAAGTGCTTGGCGATTGCTTATGTCCTTGTTTATGAGATCCACAATAATATGCTCCATGGCTTTACAGAGCAGACTTGTCAAGCTAATGGGGTGATAGTTTAAAGAGTTAGTAGTGGCACCACCTTTGTGCTAGGGGATGACAGTGGTAGTTTTCCACTCTGCTGGAATGAAGTCTGTACTTAGGCAGTGGTTGAATAGGGTGCTCAATGGTGAAGCTAGTTCTTGCTGGAGGTGGTGAATGCATTCAGTGATTAAAGAATTGAGCTAATACTCAGCTACAGGTTAGCTTTTATTATTGAAGTATGCTAATCCTCTGCCATATATTGTTATATTATCATAATTCAAAATAAAATACAAACAAGAAAGATGCTAGTAGAGAGGTTGTGTTGTGTTTCTAATATGGCGTTAGATTAACATACACATAATACCATGATGTGCAGGTATCTGACAGTGTGGGAGTCAAGTAAAGTGGGTGTGAACTGTGGTGCCTGTGCTGAATTTGCATTGGGATTTGAAATTCAGGTAGGTCTTATAGAGCAGAAGATCAGAATGAAGGAGATGGCTGGGATCTAATGAAAAAGGGGATGCTGTTTCTAATATAGGTCATGGAGAAAGTTCTTGGACTGTTGTTAAGCTTATGAGTTAGGATTGATGGAGATGGGACAGAATATGAAGAAGTGCCTCATTTTGTAGGTGGATTGTTAAACTTCATCCAGGCGGACACCAAGAAGAAACTCCTGCACGATCTTACCTTTGTCCAAACCCTCCTAACCTCTCTGGGATGTACCATCAACAGGGAAAAATCCCAGTTCCAGCCCACAAGATGGCTAACTTTCTTAGGAGCTCTCCTGGAAACACTTTCCCAAAGAGGCTTCCTCTCTCCAGAGAAGCAGAAATTTCTCCTCCTCTGCTTTTGTCAGGTAGCCTGCAGGACCCACCTCACAGCAAGGAAGTTCTTGCAAGCACTCTGGTACATGGCATCCTGCATCCTGTTAGTGCCTTTGGCCAGGCTGCACATGAGAAAACTACAGTGGTACCTCAGAAACCTGTGGTGCCAACACTCACAGTCACTGGGGCACCAGCTACCTCTGATTCCCTGCTTGAAGAAGGAACTTTTATGGTGGGCAGAAGTGTGTACCCTAAACAGGAGTCTACCCTTTATCACCCTTCCCCAAGGCCAGACCATTATCATCGATGCCTCAGACACAGCCCGGGGGGTTCATTTAGGAGATATGTGCACTCAAGGCATTTGGGATCAGGGAGATGTAACTCTCCATATCAACCTGAAGGAAATGCTGGTGGTGCACAGGGCAGTAATATATCTTTCAAAGTCCACCTCAGACCAGGAGTACTCTTGATCAAAACAGACAACACCATGGTCATGTGGTACATCAACAAACAAGGGGGGCACACACTCCTACCCCCTTTGTCGCCTAGCTATGCTAATCTGGCAGACAGCCTCGATGATGGGACTGCATCTGATAGCCCAGTACATTCCAGAGGAACACAACACCCTGGCAGACCAGCTCAGCAGAAGTGCCCTGGACCCCCATGACTGGCAGCTACACAGAGAAACCTTCCTCAACATCATACACCTCTGGGGATGCCGGAGGTAGACCTCTTTGCAACAATAGAAAATGTACAGCTGACCAGGTCCTGCTCCAGGGAGTTCCACCCACAAGCTTGGAAGGTGGACACTCTCTACTTTCACTGAGGCAGCCTGTTTGTGTACACATTCCCTCCCTTTCCACTGATTCCCAGGGTACTTCTAAAGATCAGGGAGGAAGGGCCAAGGGCTGTCCTTATTGCCCCAAACTGGCCCAGGCAGCACTGGTACCCCTTACTACTCAGCCTGACAAAGGAGCTACCCATCAGCCTGCCTCTCACAGTAAAGCTGCTAACCCAAGAAAAAGGGTCAGTATTGCATCCAAATCTTCAAACTCTCAGCCTATTCACATGGCTTATACCCCAGAGGCAGATATCAGGGCACCTTAGAGCAAGCAGGTTCTGTATATCATTAAGGAGGCCAGGAGGTCCAGCACCCAGAAAACCTATTCCGCAAAATGGAAAAGATTTACTGGCTGGTGCCACAATAAGGGTGAAAGCAGCACTCATGCCACTCTCTCTTTGGTTCTGGACTACCTGGCAGAGCTCATGTAGAAGGGATTGTCATACTCCTGTATCAAAATTCATACCTCAGCTGTCTCTGCTCATTCCCCAGCAGAGCAACCTATGCTCTCACATCCTTTGTTGACACAAGTCCTTAGAGGGGTGACACACGTCAGACCACCTAGAAGGCCACCCGCTCCAGCATGGGACCTGAACTTTGTCCTGGAAAAACTGACTTTACCTCCTTTTGAACCAGCTGCCTCAGCAGAACTGAAGCATCTCTCTTGGAAGACTGCTTTCCTGCTGGCCATACCCTCAGCCAGGAGGGTTTTTGAGCTGCAGGCCCTCATAGCCATTGAACCCTTCATTATTCTCCATGCAGACAGGGTGTCTCTTAGAACCAGCCCCTCCTTTATGCCTAAGGTGGTCTCTGTTGTGACCCCCTATCCATCTCCCTACCTTTTTTCCAAACCCACAAAATAAGGGGAAAGGATTATGTGCACAGACCACTTAGATTCTATCTGGATAGGACCAGTCTTTCAGAAAGACTAACCAGCTGCTGGTCAGCTTCGCTCTGGGGGCAGAGGGAAAACCCATATCCAAGCAGACCATTTCTAAATGGATATCACACTGCATCCATTTCTGCTACTCCTTTCATGGAAAGATGTCTCCCAATCAGTCAGAACCCATTCTACTAGGGCATCATCAACTTCCACTGCCTTTCTTAGAGGGGTTCCTGCCAAGGATATTTTAGAAGCTATCACGTGGACATCAGTTCACACCTTCACCAAACACTACCAGCTGGCTATTTTCTCCAAATCCCGGGCAGGCTTTGCTTCAGCAGTCCTGCAGGGCATGCTGGCTTCCACTTAAAGCAGTGCAAGCCTAGACTCCGGCTTCTTCCCTTCCTTCCTTCCACCCTACTTCTCAGCTTTGGGAATCTTCCCACAAGTGATGACTGCAACAGTGAAACACGAACAACATAGTACAGTCATGTACACTTACTATAAATGTAGATGTTCAAGTGTATTCACTGTTGCAGTCCTGTTTCCCTCCCACCTTCCCCCTCTTTATTTCCATCATAGTTAATGGGCTACCCCAGGTTGGCCTTCTTCAGGCTTTCTTGGCAGGGCTCCTATATGTTGGGGTCAAGAAAAACTGATGTAATGGCGTTGGCTGCCTCCTTTTATAGCCTTGATGACCTGACGCCAGTCTCAGGTGACCGACAGCCCACGCAGGAAGTAAATCCTTTACTCTGGTATTAGGGCCAGCCAAGGGCTTCTCAGCAGGGATAACCCACACGTGATTACTGCAACAGTGAATACACTTGAACATCTACATTTATGATTAGTGTACACAACTGTACTTTTTAAGGACCCTTCCGGAAGATGGCCAACACTGAACACTCACAAAGCCTCCATACCAACAGATTTCACAGGTGAGCTCAATAAGAAAAGGAACAAAATGTTCAAATCTCAAGATGTATGTGTGGAACTCCCAGCAACTCCTCAGAAGCTGAGCATAAAACCTGGGTAGGACAATAGGGCCTTACTAACTTCACTTATCAGGGACCCTGATCATGACTGGACATATAATAACACCAAGATCTTATTGATGCTTAAAGCAGGAGGTGCAGCTGACTTGAAGGGCATGTTAGATTTTTTCCAGCTGTGGTAATGTATTGATAGATATTCGACTTTGAAGTCACAAGACTTATTTTGAAAGATGCTATGTTCTTCTGAATCCTGGCCAGTATACCTCTTCTCTTGATGCCTGGTTTTGCATATGACCTTACATTCAGAGAAATATCTGTATTTGCTTGATGACAGAGCAGACCTTTATGCTGTGGTTGTAGAAGCATAGGAAAACCAGTAACTTGCACATAAATAGAGTATAAACTTTATTATTGTTAACTGGCAGGAGAAAATGTGCCATAAAGTGACTTAATGCCACAGATGAATGAGATCTGGCAGAAGTAAACAGTGTCCTGTAAACTAGAGAATAATAGATAACCTTCAAAATGTGTACACCAAAAAAGTCCAAAAGGGCAAACACAAGTGACTGAAAAGACACATTAATTAAAATAGTAATTGATCACTTTTGTTCAAAAAGTTGTGGAACTTCATCAATCTAATGAAGTTCCACAACTTTTTGAACAAAAGTGCTCAGTTACTATTTTAATAAACGTGTCCTTTTAGTCACTTCTGTTTGCCCTTTTGGACTTTGTTAGTTGTAGTATATAACCTTGCTGAAGAAATGTAATATAGGAAGTCTTTATATGATGTACATGCACAAAGACTGAAATGAGCAAATGGGCTGAGTCCATAAAATGGGTGTCACTGCATGCAAGAATAGCATAAAATACCAGACACTAGACTGGAGCTTGGGAGATTACTTTGCCTGCATGGCACTGCAGCACACATCTGAGAGCTGAAGAAGCTGTCACAAAAATATAAGTTTTTGGGTTAGAAGGTCTCATGATCCATATTAAGATATAATTTTTCATGTAGTAGTATGTGTTTTTACTGCCTATGCAGGAAAGTAATAGGTTTAAAAACACTGGAAGATTTCAGAAGTAAAAATATAATGCTGTCTTTATGAACAGTAAACAGTTGTGTGATGTTGATTAACTAGGGTTGACAGATTATCCATTACCAAGGAAAAGAAGTCAACAAACTGTGTTTCTTTAAAGTGGAGAATGAAGATAAAGGCCTCAAATCCATTCCATGGCTGCTGTTAGTGTCTGTAGAAAAGCCCTATAGCAACCAAAGTCAGCAGTCACAATCGCATGTCCTAGCTTTTATTATAGCACACTCTCACCAAAGGGGCAAAAAAACCACTACAGTGAGTAAGAAATCAAAAAATCTAATATTAGGCACCCTCCTTGATGGCAACTTGGCTGATTTCATATTCTGTGTTAGTCACCATTCAGCACAAATCTTAGAATATCTGCTTTCAGGGACATCTTTGTGCATGTACTTTGTGCAAAATGGCTACATAAGTAGATGCATGCCCTAGTTATCTAGTTCTGTTTTTTTTCCAATTTGCATAATTGAGATAATTATCTGTACAGTCATCTGTAAAATTCTACATTCAGATGCAGTAATTTTAACACACGCTAAATGATAGCGTGACCATCAGATCATTAGCCAAGAACACACAGTGGCTTTGTTTGTATTTTCAAACAGAGGCACATGATGTGAAACACTTCCTGCAGGGCCTGTAGTTTAATTCTCACACTTAGAACCACTCAGAGTCACTCTGTGGAGAAGACGTTTAGCCAAACTTATGACCATAAAGATGGCAACCATTGATGGGTGTCTACTAAGGTCATGCTGTTGCTTTGATGTAATGCGGATGGCTTTTGACACACAACAGTTAGTGATTTGCACATGAGCTAGAGTCCTTCCCTGATTGCAGGTCCTTCGAAGTCTTTGAAAACTGGGAGAAGGTCTTTCTGGTTCCAGCACGGATTACCTTTTTTGAGTTTGTCATTTTTGCCTGCAGGTAGGGCCCAGAACGTTATTGGTAGTCTTAGCAACCTGTGTGAAGTTGCAAGACTGAGTGCAGACTCTGACTGTCTTGTGGATTTTACACCTCACGGTAGCTACAAACTTTAGAGATCCGTTGGCACATCTGAGGATGAGGTTATTGTACTGGACAGTGAGGCAATGAAGATCATTGGCTGCAAAGCCAAAGGGCCCTCATGGACCTGCTATTGGTGTTGACTTCCTGTCTCAGGCTGTAGAGTGGTAAATGATTCCCTCCATTTTCAGTATGAATATCCGATTACTGCAGTTACACACACTACAGTTCCTGATGACAGTTGTTTCACTAGTTAGTTGGGGAAACTCTTTACTTCTTTGTTCAGGTAAAGTAAAACACCCAGGGAAAGGATTTCATATAAGTCACCAAGAACTAAGGACAATGTCCCTTACACTAAAATCTCTGGAAGGGAAATTAAAATCAGAGCCCATTTTAATCGCATTATACACCCAAGCAAGGTTGTAATACAGTAACTGACAAGACTGTCACATAGTTGTACCACTTTGCAAATAGGTGATGTGGGTATGGCAGTAGACAGTAGATTAGGGCATCAGTGACAACTGCCCATATTTTGGAGAAGTAAGTCTTCTGTTGGACTAAGTCACAGCTTCCATCCTGTCCAGAAGGTAAGAATAAAAGAATCCTGTTTGGCACAATGTCTTCCAGAAATGTGCCATCTCAGAGGTCACTCTGTTTTGCCACTTCAGAAAATGCAGTCCTCCCACTATTCGTCTCAAAGGGGAGTTGATGGCAGATGCATTCTTTCTCTATCAGTAGAAAAGATTCCAGTACACCTTTCAGCTTTTTCTTCTGATTCTGCACTTGATTAGAAAAAGCAAAGAGCAAAGACCAAAATTCAGTCTTACTGCCCCATGACGGCCAAGAAGGACGTTAATTCAGGTTCTTAGATTCTTGGCAGTACAGGGCACAATCCTATTACAAGCCAAAAAAGCTGTCCTATTGGGGATAACATTTGTCTACACCTGAAGCCGTGGCTGCTGCTTTTGGATACTCCACTTTTACTGAACATAAAGTACAGCTGTGTAAAATCTTTCCATAACAGTAGATGTCCTCTTCACTGTTGCAGTATCCAAAACTTAAAGGATCTCCCGCCCAGGGTAGCCCAATGCTCGGCCAGTATACAAAAGCCTAATGATCCTGTATACACCATACATCACATTTATGCTCACCGTACAGAATGTAGGGCTTAAATGTGATGTACAGATTCAACTACCAAGAAATGAATTGCCCCAAAAGAGAACAGTCTTCATAGGGCAAAGGAGTTCATGCACATCCAGAAGGCAAAATGCAGAAGAAAAAAAAGGTAAACCCTCAGCAAGAAGGGAATTTAACACAAAAACCAGAGCGAACAAGAGGGGTTGGAGGCAGGGAGTGAATACTGCAACAGTGAAGAGAAGGACAACTACTGTTATGGTAAGACTTTACACAACTGTACTATGTCCTTCTCTGTCACTGTTGCAGTGTCCAAAACAGAAGGGAGAGTAAAAAAGCTGAAGAAACATAATGGGAGATGGAAGGCTGAGAAGAACCCTCAACAAAGCCACATAAAATGATTTCAGCAAAACTTGCTTTAACCCTAGAAACCATATCCAACTTATAATGCTTAGTAAAGTATG
The DNA here is from genome assembly GCF_019279795.1 of Protopterus annectens. Lineage (NCBI taxonomy): Eukaryota > Metazoa > Chordata > Ceratodontiformes > Protopteridae > Protopterus > Protopterus annectens. The sequence goes on along the minus strand of NC_056732.1, from coordinate 444,922,266 downwards.
CACTGAAGACCAAGTAGCAGTTTCAAGGATGGAATTGGTATCTAACCCCTTGAAGAAGGCATCAGAAGAGGCAACAGGTCCTAATGGAATGAGCCCTAACATTACTAGACAGAGATTTGCTGTGAAAATAATAACAAAAAGAAATGGTCTTGGATAACCAGGTGGAGATTATTTGCTTGGATACAGCCAAACTCAGTGTCCTGGGATGAAAGGAAACAAAAAGCCAATCAGACTTATGAATGGCCTTAGTTTTATTCAAATAGTATCTGAGCTGTCTGTACAAATCCAAGGTATAAAGGACCCCTCTCACTTGAAGAATGTGGAGAAGGGAAAAATGAAGGGACTTGTACCGAGTGATTCAAGGACAACTCATTTAATACCCTGGGCATAAAAGAAGGATTAGTAAGAAAGAACATCCCTGTCCCTGTGAAAACCAGAAAAGGAGGAATGGCTGTAAGGGCCTGGAACTCTCAGAAACCCTCCAAGCAGAAGTTAGACCCAGCAACAAAACAGTGTTCCAGTTACAGTGTTGTAAAGAAGCAGAATCTGCAGGTTCAGAAGGAGCCTGAGTCAATTTTTCCAGCACAAATTAAGGTCCCAAGGAGGAGGAATAAGTTTCCTTGGAGGCCTAATATGTAGGACACCGTTAAGAAATTGTTTGACCTGAAAACAAGAAGTCAAAGGAGGATTCAAGGGCAGACAAATGGGCCTTCACAGAAGAGTAGGCCAGGCCAGACTGGAGCAACTCACACAAATAAGAGAGGACCAGAGAGACCCCCACTGAAAAAGGGTCCTGGTTATAAGCATGGCCCAGACAGAAAATCTTTTCCATTAGAAAATATAAATTTTCTGGTTGTGGGTTTCCTTGCCTCCTGTAAAACCCTGAGCACGTCCTCAGAAAAGAAGTCTCAGAAAGGGATCAAAATCCTATCACCCACAATGTCAGCTGAAGAGTGGACAAGTGAGGATGGATGAGAGACCCCTTGTCCTGTGTGAGGAGATCCAACTGGTGAGGTAACTTGTGGTGATTGCTCCTGGCCAGATGCATTAACAGGGGGAACCAGGGCTGTCTTGGACAAAAGAGAGTAACTAGCAAGATTTATGGGGAGTGCAGCTGAATATTCTGCAGGACTCTTGGAAGTAGAGGAAGAAGAGGGAAAACAAAAAGAAAGATCCCCTTCCAAGGAAAAGAAAGGGTGTCCATCTTCCAAGCCAGATGGCATGGCACTCTGGAACAAAAAAGAGGAAGCTGCCTGTTCAGAGGGGAGGCAAAAAGATCTACCTGAGGAATACCCATGGATGGATAAGGTCCAGAAACATGTCACTGTGAGGCATCCATTCATGGGCCTGTGTTTTGGACTGGTCAGAGAGTCTGCTACTAGATTTTCTTATGAAAAAATGTATACTGCCTGAAGAATTAATTGATAACTGAGAGCCACCTCCCAAGCCTGAAGAGCCATCCTGCAGAGGAGGTAAGATCTTGTGCCTTCCTGCTTGTTGACATACCACATCACAGTAGTGTTATCTGTGTATGCCTTCAAGGGGCCTGGAGAAAACATGGGGTGAAAAGCTTGAAGGGCCACAATCAGAGCTCTTATCTCTTTGATGTTGATATGGTCTGACTTTTTATGGGGAGGCCAGAGACCCTAAACTTTCAGGTGACCAAAAAAGCCCACCACCCCATGTCTCAGGCATCAGTAACAGTTCTTGAGAACTGACTGGAGGCTGAAATGGCAGCCTGGGTTGAGAGCAAACTGCTGAATCCACCATTCAAATTCCTTCTTTAGACAGGGAGGGAGAGGTGCACTGAAATCCAGAGGGTGAAGATGCTGTAGCCAAACCGACTTGAGGTACCATTGAAACTACTGCATATGCAGTCTGACAAGAGGAAGCATTGAAACAGAAGAGGCCATGAATCCCAGAGCACGAAGAAACTCCTTGGCTGGCACATCAGTCAGAGGAACAAGATATTGAAAGATGGCTGTCAATGACAAAATGTTTGGAGGTGGAAGAGAGGCCAACATTGACACTGTCTGAATCCAGCATCCCAGGTACAAATGATCCTGAGAGGGAGTCGGGGTGGACTTTTGGAAGTTGATAGTGAACCCTAGACATTGAAAAAGAGAGATGGTGAACTTCAGATCCTCTAACATGTGACTGAGAGAAGATACCTGAAGCAACAGGTCATCTAGATAAGGAAAAATCTGAATGCCTTGGAGTGTGCAGTAAGCAATCACAGGAGCTAGGCATTTTGTGAATACCCTTGGGGCAGTAGAGAGGCCAAAGGGCAAACCAGAGAACTAAAATGAAAGGAAGACACGGAAAAATGTAAAAACTTTCCAAAAAGAGGGTGAATAGGGATATGAAGGTAAGCATCTTTCAGATCCAAGGACACCAGAAAAGCCTGGGATAATAAAAGAGGAAACAGGATTTGAAGAGTAAGCTTTTAAAAAGAAGGGACCATGAGAAAGGTGTTGGGCTGGGAGAGATCCAGAATAGGTCGCCAAGTGCCCTCCTTTTGAGGAACCAGGAACATTCTGGAATAAAAATCCTTTCCCACTTGGGAAGAGCAGAGCAGGTGGAATGGTTCCTTGGTTCACCAGGGTCCCTAGAACCTTTGGAAAATGAGGAGATTGCTCTAGAGGAGGCTGAGGAATCCCTGAAAAAGGTGGGACAGACTTCCATACCATGAAGTAATCCTGACAGATGATAGGAAGAACCCAAGTGTATGAAGTGATGAGACACCAATTTGGAAGACAAAGGGAAAGCCGAAAGGACAAAGGAATCTCTGGCCTAAAGGGGAGGGGGATGAATTGCCAAAGAGAAGCAGGCTATTCAGATAAAGGAGGCTTCTAGACCACAGTAATTTGAGAACCCTTAGCAGAGGGGGCCCACCTACCATGCTTCCTACCCTTAAACACCTGGTGGGGTTGACTGAAAACAAAAGCAGATTTAGAAGATTAATTCCTCTGGAACTTAGGGATAGGAGAGACAAAAATATGTTTAAGGTCCTGCAAGGCTTTGCCTTTCTCTTGAAGAGACTTAAAAACATTTCAGCAGTTGCAGTCACAAAAAGATGTTTATTATCCAAAGGAGCATCCAACAACTTGGCCATAATGTCCTCAGACAGAGACTCCATTGCCATACTATCCTTATCAGAATTTGGAAAAGGGCAAAAGCTTAGAAGAATTTCAGAATAGACTGCTACCACAGCAGGAACAGCAGAAGGCATGTAAATAAAAATTGACAATCCTCAGGAACCTTATAGAACCTGTTAGGCTTCTTAGGAGCAGGAGGCTGAGAATCAGGGGACTTGGAAGCAGCAATGAAAGTATCTAACAAGGCAACCAACACAGGAGGAGCTGCCAAAGGTGTAGGAGTATCCACCTGAAGCAACACATAATATCTTCTCTGAATGTCAGACACTTGAGAAGAATCTCACTTAAAGTATTCCATCATCCTAGCAATTGTTTCCTCAAAGGACAATTCCTCAAAAGGAGACTCAGGGCTAACAGACTTATCTTCATCAGAACCATAAGCCAAAGGTGAAGGCATCTCTAAAGACAAGTAGAAAGACCCCTCATCAGACACTGAATCCTCATCCGAGGAATCCAGTTCCCTAAGCCATTTAGAAGGGGTTGAGGTCCAAGCAGAAGCAGGTACCAAAACCCCTTGAGAAGGCTTTAGGGCCATCAAGGCAGAAAATGAGCCCTGAGTAAACTCTTGACATTCTCTTTGAGGATCCTTAGGATGGAATGAAACATGCTTCAGTTTTTGTCTTTTCTTGAAAGAGACATTACCCCTAACCACCAGAGGTACTGACCCTTGGCGAGATTCAATAAAAGAACCCAGAGCTTCCTCCCTGACCAATATCTGCAGAATCCCTCTAGGACCCTCCAAGATAGTCAACTATGGTTCCCCTTCGACTTCCAGAGCAGATGCCTGCAAAGCCTCAAAGGTAGTGAGAAAAGATGGATCCATGTTGGCCTCAGATAGTGCCGCTGTAGAGGAATCTAACACAGATGCCAAATGACCTAAAGAGTTATTATCCTGTTTCAAGAGGGACATTCAGTGGAGGCTGGACAGCTAAAAAAATCTGTCCAAGACTTCATGGCAGCCGACTTACCTAGTGAGATTATCTTGGGGTTAAAGGATTCTGCTATGGTATCCTGGGCTAACTTTTTAAGTCATTGGTTTTTAAAGATAAATGGCCAGGGAAGACAAATGGCTTCTGAGTGTCTTAGGCACAAATGCCTTACAGGTACTACAAGAGGTATGGTCGTGGGAAGCACTAAAAGAAAAATACACTGTTCATGATGATCCTTATGGGAAGTCTGCCTCCCACACTGAGATTTTCCCTTCTTGGATGACATGAACTCTAGGTAGCAAAATAAAATACAAGACCAAGAAAAGTAAAAGAAAAAAAAAGACAGTTAAGTATTCCATACAGCAACAAGGTGTTCAGACCAACTAGCAACAATGACATTCGAACTGGCAGCAAAGAAGTTCTAGGTAGTTGCATCTGTACAGCCATTTTATGCCCTACGTTCTGTACGGGGAGCATAACTGTGATGTACGGTGCATACAAGATCATTAGGTTTTTGTATACTGGCCCAGCATCTGGCTGCCGTGAGAAGGGAGTTCCTTTCTGGTTTGGATACTGCAATGGTGATACAGAAGGACATCAACAGGTGTCTCAGAGGTAGTTGAGTTTGTCAAACTGCCTTCCATTTATCTGATGTGCTCTTCTAGGTGAAAGAGTGGCAGAGAATTATCCTGTGCAACCTTAAATGGTTAGCTTGCAAGTGGGTCTGACCTATCTCCGGCATCTATATGGTTTGTGTCTCAATTATCCTAAGGTAAAGGCATATGCTTCCAGCGTTTCTATATATGTGAAATTTGTGGAATGTCATCCTGTATTCCAGTACTGGCTGGTTAAGCAGTTCCTTAAAGCAGTAATGCATTTTCACCAGCCTTTGCAGAATCCTTCTTGATATCTGAGATTTGTGATCAACAGGCTGTACCAAACTTCATTTCAACTGGCTGATTTGCTAGCTCTGAAATTAATCTCTAAAGACTTTTATTCTTCCTACAGGATCTGTGAGCTGTAGACTGTTTATCTATAATAGACTCTGTTTGGTCTTTCACAAGGACTAACCTATATTTCTTCCAAAAACTGGTTTCAGTACTTCTTAAACTAGTCCATTTATCTCCTTGTTATTATATTCCCTTTGAGAAAAATCTAGAGGAAGGAAGGGCTCTTTATACTCTAGACATGCACTGCCCTTTCAGGTTTTACCTGCAGGGAATATATAATTTCAGGGAGACAGATTAGTCTGTTATCTCCTTTGCTTCACATAAGGAGAGGAGCATGTACTGGCCAAGTAACTATTTTCCAAATGAATTACTAGCTGCATTATCTTTTCTCATCAGGTAGCCAAGTACCCATTGAAAAATGCTGCTGTCAAGAGCCACTCCAGAAATAATGTGGCTGCTTCCATTTATTTATTTACAAATGTCTCTGTTTCAGCTTGGTTGCAACTTCACACACTCACCGATTATTATTGCATGGGCTATGATTTCAGGAGTACATCCTCGCTTTTCATTCCAGCTGTCAGTGTTTTTAGACTTGCAGTTTGTCTTTTCCTTCTCTTGCCAATTTCATATTAGCCACTGATCTGCAAGAAGGTGTACAGTACTATAGTCTTGTTTATATGTGTCCTTTGGGTTGCACTCACTCAGTTTGTGGTCTTAAATGTAAAGCAGAGAGGCTAAGCATGTTCTTATGATTTGGCCAGTAATGTCACACAGTATGCTGACAGAAGGTGTTTTATGCCTGTGAGTTGAACTGATCTTAGAAATTTGCTGAGCTGGGCTATTAGAGGTGGAAATCTGAATTTGCCCACTGCATAGGGCCTTCTCACAATTTAGCTGATGAGACATCAAGGACCCTCCTTGATATGTCCTTGGTTGAGTATCTCTCTCCCACTGATCACAGTTCAGCAGTTTTCTGTGAAGTACTATTTTTTGCAATGTCTGCACACCTGAGACCCACAGTGCCATTGTCTGTGCTGTTTGGTGAGAAACACTACATTTACAACTGCCAGAGATTGAATCTGACCGCTTAGAAGATAAGAATGGAGAAGCTTTTTGGTTTATTTTGCTTCTAGAAAGATGGTGGTTGTCAAGACTTGTTTGGTCCTTAACAACCTAGACTTAATTCAGAATATTGCCAAAAGGGCAAGTACTCTAAGAGGAAGACATAGCTGACCCACACCGAGCTAAGTCTTTTGTTCAGTCAGCCTTTGTTCCGTGCAGATGATGCGTTTGCCATCAGCTAGTGGAAGCTTAAGCACTCACTCTTCTTTCATTTTAGTGGAAGGTGATGGAACCAGGGAGGTCACTTTCCAATTCCCTTCATAGATGATAAGCTGAAGCCAAAGGCTGACCAGCCTGATTCTGGGAGTGACTTGATAGTGCTGCTGGACGTGATCGATGTCCTTCATCACTGGAGTATCTAACTCCCAAGAATAAAATGTGGTTAGACTAACTGAACGTCTGCAGTTAGTGCAGGGGATTAATGGTATGAGCTGTTAAACTGCTTCTTGTAGTCTGGGGTTTATTCTGTCAGCCTCCATTTACTTACTTTGTGAATCTGAGCAAGCCACTAGACAGTGCTCCCAGGCCGAGTCTGATAAAGGTCCATGTGGATCAATACTCTCCCCTGGTTAATAGATGCATACATACATACATGCATGCATACATGCATGTGTAATATTTGTAGTAATGTACATACATACATACATACAGATATTTTGGGTACGGACAGTAACACCCTTCTAGCCTGTCAAAATACCAAAAGAGTCATTCCCATAATAAGTGTCCAAGCTGTTTTTTTAAATATCTAAACTTCTGCTTACTTTAATATGATTTGGTAGTCTATTCCATGCATGGACTGCTCTCTCAGATGATCACTTAGTATTTATCTTATTCCTATATAATCTTCTGCATAGGTTGTCTGATGATTCTCTACTACTGTGAAAACCCCAAACATTCCATAGGTCATTGTCTCTAAGTGCCCTATTTACCTGAATAAAGTGTCTTCTTAAATGTCTATATGAGACATTGTACAAGTTCCGATACTTTAATCTTTCATTACAACTGATCTTTTCACATCCATAGATTCCCTTGGGATATTTCTGCTGTGGTTTCAGGTAAGTAGACAGTCCTTCCCACAGTTATACTGCTTCTACCTGAACATTGTGAATTTGTAGTATACCCTTTAATGGCATATTTTAATTGTACTGTTTTTTAGTGATTCTTGATAATCTGTATCATATTTTAGCATGAATCATCTATAATCACAGCTTTACAGAATAATAGCTAAATACCTGTTTTTGTTTTATATTATTATTATTATTTATTTCTGTGTGTATGTAATATTTTCATGTAGTTTTTCATTATTTTATCTTTTAGGAACAGTTTTTTGCCCTTAGACCAGAGCTGAGAACACGGAATTATGGAGACATCACTGAACGTGTCAGTTTGAGGAAACAGTTGAACTGCAAGTCGTTTAAGTGGTACTTAGACAATATATATCCTGAAATGCAATTGACTGGTCCAAATGCCAAAGCACAACAACCTGTTTTTGTCAACAGAGGTCTTAAACGACCTAATGTACTTCAGCGTGGTCTGGTAAGAAAAGTTTTATTTCAAAATAAGCATTTCTAGGTTTTATAGTTTGAAAGATTCAAGATTGCTGTGCCTCAGAAGAAACATGGAGGGGAAAGAGAGCAATTCCAGAAAATGGCTGAATGGCAGTTAACATGGTGCAGGTGCTGTATATCAGATGCTTTTTAAGTAGAAGCTGAGAGACATTTCATTGTTTATCCTGGAAGAGACAAAAACAGCAAGCCACATAGAAGAAAGGCCAGCACCATGCCGTAGAGGGATGGAAACCTGATTTTAATCCAGCTGAGCTGGGTTTGTTTAATGACCTGGGTACTAAAGGATATGGCGAAGAATGAGGGGTTGGAGAACAGTGGCTATTAATCAGTCTGGAGACCATAGGAGTGTGTATATGTTTGGGAATGGTCCTACTGCACAAGTCTCTGATGGATATCAAGGAACATTGTGTGAAGTGTCAGCTTCCTATGGAAGCAGGACTGCCAGTGAGGAACAGCCATTGTATTAACAGGTTACATTTCCACATTGCATGCTATACTTTGCTGAGACACACAAGGAGATGATATACACTTAAGTATAAAAAACTAATCCTTCCAGGATATGGCCTATCTCTATAATCTGTTCATGCCGTCTTAGGGCAGTGGGATAGGGTGGATGGTTAGGCATGGAAAACTGTAAAAAATTTAAAAAAAGAAAAAAGCTAACATGATAAAATACTGTGGATCTAATAAATTTCTGAAAGGAAGTACGTCACAAATAAGAAAATATAAATTGACCAAATGGAAGCATTAATGAACATGTATTTGATGACATTTTTTTGCATAAAATGGGCATATGCCCGGGGGCAGGAAACATGGAATACTTCAGGTACATGTTAAAAAATGCATGAAAAGTTGTTACCAGAGTCAGACAGTGTGCAATGAATGATTAGGCATGAAGTGGGTGGACTAAGGAAATCAAGCAGTACTTTTTTTTTTTTTTTGGGGGGGGGGGGGTTCTGGTATATGTTGTCTTCCGGCAGGCTCCAAACTAATTAATTCACTGCCCTGCCTCTAGTAAGGATAGATGCTAAACTAGTAGTCATCAGAGACCACCAGAACAAAACGGAGACAAAAAGGCATCCGGCTTTTTGTTCCTGCTAGCATAAGTGAAGTTTTTGTCAGTAATGTCTATCCTTCCTTTGTACTTAAAGTTTCAAGATGCTTCTCTCGTAACGTTGAAGTAAAAACGTGGGAGTTAATGTTATGAATTTGTTTGTTTTTGAGTGTTTTATTTTGTATCTTTATTTGCAGATGAACAAAAGGACTCCAAAGCAAATCCTTGCTTTTTAACACTGCTCTTTATTCAGACAGAAATAATGTTCACTCTGATCTGCACACTGTGTATATTATACATTTCAAAATCTGTGACACATTGATGTATGGCATAATTACAGTTAAGCCTTTGATTTCCTTTTGTGTGGATCATTAGAAGCACATGCTCATCTCAAAAATACTGGGGGCTGGACCCTAAGTAACAGTTGCTTGTTGCGTTTAAAGGTATGTTGGAGAGGTCTTTTAGTTTAGGCTTCACAAAGCTTTTATATGGTTTACTTTGATTTTGCTGTCATGGCTTGTGGTTTCTTTACGTCATTATGGCACTGAGTGTCATTTCACTTTGATTTTTGGGAGTGTCTTTCCAAAGGAATTAATTTGTGTGGAAATTGGAAACATGTTTCCAAGCAATCATGAGGTCGGCAGCAGTCTTGATTATCTGTTTTTAAGTCCTTATGAATGTTGAACTGTGTTTTGCTGATTCCTTTTCAGACAATGCTGTATAGTCTTGATGAAAACTGACAACCCTCTACTTCATCTTTGTTAAATGAGTAGTTGAACTGGTCCAAGGAAGACATATTTTGGCCTTTACTTGGAAATGTAAAGAAATGTACAGTAGCAAATTTTGTACAGTGCAAAAAACTTGCCAAGATTTCAAAGTGTACTGCATCAATATTGTTACGTGCTTAGCTTGCAAGAGAGTAAGTCATAAGGTGAAAGGGGTGAAAACAAGAAGAAGTGAGCTTTATGCTAAGAGGACAGTAAAGTGAAGTTCTCTACATATTGATGTTTGTTCATAGCCTTGATGCTGACTTCTGGTCTTTTCTATGGCTGTCTCACTCAGTCATTTCAATTTACGAATCTTTCTCACAGGCAATCTTTTTGACAGAATAAGGAGAATGCCTGCTTACCACAGGGAGCATAGCATCTCCAAAGACTTTAGTTTCTACCCTGCTGCTATGACTTGCATTATGTTTGGATTTGTTCACTTTCTGTTTTATTTTATAGGGTTAGTTTGCTCAAGTCTTGTAAAATAGCTGTATCCAAAAAAATGTGCTATATTCTCTTAACCTGGGTTTGAGTTTCACAGTCTCCTGTTTTCTTACAGCATATCTGTAAGTAGTTCATTTAAGCAAGCCTGTTTGCTTACAGCGTGTTTGAACAATTCATTTAGCCAAGTCTGAGTCTGTCAACCTCCCAACTGCCTGTTGGATGCGTAAACAATTTAATTTAACTAGACAAGAGCTTGTGATTATTTATGAAGCATACTTTTTTTGTAGTAGGTTTTGACTAATGAACAGAACGTAAAATAACACTATATTTTAAAGTTTTGGTGAACAGACTGACCACAACACAGAGTACCAGCACAGCGAGCAGTGAAACATTCTGAACCTACTGATCAGCATCACTCTGAGTAACAGACTAGATGGCTGTACCTGACCATTTAATGTGATTGTCCAGTCTAATCAGCTAGCAAATCTGAGACAGCTAATGAGAATTTGTTCCATTGAGAGATTGTCAGTGAGTGGTAACACATTGGAGCATCCCACCCATTAGACAGATTTTCTTCTTGGGAGGATGAAGAGTTTATGATCCCTTCCCCACCAGCCCAACCACACCCATACTCCTTTGGGACACTGTTTTGAAATGACAGGAAACTTGACACATGGGATGTTTAGTTATGTCTTCTGCTTTTTTCAAATGATCCGTAAATTGTTGCCAGTGTTTTGGAAGGTAACTGGAGATAATCTTGGGAACTCTAAATTACTGTTGCCATTTCTAAGAAGCAGTTTTATACCTCAGGTACAGGTCATTATGGAAATCGCCATAGAGAACATCTTCACTTAGTCCAGGTAAAACTTTTATCATCCGTTTAGACCTTCAAGCCTCATAATCCTGTTTTCTAAACAGCTCTCATTTAAAAATCGTTGGTTCCTGAGCAGCCATTATTTTGGGCTGTGGCTTGTTATGGGGCCCTGATAGTCATGCAAATCTGTCAAGAGTTAACATATACAGTTGCATTTTAACCATTTTCCAGCAGGTTCCATATTTTCATAGCATTGTATCAGTGCCAAAATAACCAAGTTTTCCCAAGTTTTATTTAATTTAAAAAGTAATTCATTCATTCTCTGATAACTTGCTTAATCCAGGTCAAGGTCACAGGAGAGCCTGAGCATATCCTGGCACTCATGGAGTGCAAAGCAATGAAACTAATCCTGAGTGGTGATGATAAGATAGACACACTTGCACCTGCATGCACGTACACGTGCACATGTGCACACACACTCTCACAGTACAAACACAGTCTTTCTCTGTCCTTCGTACATAGTGGGCAGATTGAAGAAACACTAGGTATTTTTGGAATACGTGAAGAAAACAGAGCACCCAACAAAAATTTACATGAAAATGGCCATAACATGTCAACTCAGCACAGAAGGCACCCCAGCCAAGAATCAAACTGAAGACCAAGGTGCTGCAAGATAGCGATGCCAAATGTTGTACCATTATACAGCCCATTAAAAAAATTGCCCGCCTCTGAATTAATTCAAGGAAAACTGCTTCATTTAAACAGATAATGTTACAGTGAAATAACCCTTTATGATTTAAAAAAAAGTAACCCAACTTTAAGCCTGTATGTGGAGTCTGCTTGCTTTTAATCAGCATGTAGTCTCGCTTCCCTTTATTCTACTTACCGAAGTGCCATGACTAATCAGTTCTTGGTATCCTACTATGTGTGATAAGTTGATGTCAGTGCTTATCTTCTTTTCCTTCAGTTCTGACTGTAATGCTTGTAAAGATGCACGTTATCTGTTCCCGTGAGCATTTTTTGTTCTGTGTGATCACAGTTATGACTTGTCAGTTTACACCTTAGCAACAAATCAATACCCACTTTCAGTTTGTCTCCAGGTCAACCTGGCAAAAAAATTGGAAGTAAGCCTGCCTCATACTTCTAATCTAGAGACGTAAGCCTCTACAACACAGACTGCTGTTTTACCAACTCCACAGTTGCACAAATATGAAGAGTAAGGAAATCTCTAAAAAGAAAGAAATCAATGCCATTACACACACAGAAACTGCACTGATACTGATTTTCTGTAGAGAATGATGAATGAAGAGTTCAGTATTGTGGAGTTGAACTCAGTCACTTGAAACCCCCTCTAGTTTGCACTCTGTGAGGAGTCGAGAAGCTTGAATGAAGATTTTATTAGCAGGAGGAGAGAGTAACAAAGATGGTGCTTAATCTATACTGGGTCATTTATTTATTTATTTATTTACATAACCTGATCAGGAAAAGGTAGGTGAGTATTTAATCCCACTAAGCAAATGGCATCTTTTCAGGGGAAACCTGAGGTGGCATTCATACTGACTAGGGTACATTTGGCTGGGGATCTGGCCAATTTCTCATTTTCTTTTTGATAAGTGCTGTAGGATCTTTTATATCTGTCTGCACTACCACCAAGTCGTGAAGAGGGGATCTCAATTTAATATCTCATTTGAAGGTCTGTACACTCACGTGTGCAGCACATCCCCACAGTGCTGCACTACAGTATCACTAATAGAAAATAATCAATTTACCTAAGGCAGAAATAGAACCCAAAGTGTTACAGTCTTCCATTACTAAAGGCAGGTGTGCTATCTGTTAAGTCACTGACACTTTATGTTGTCATAAGCTTTTCATAGTGAAAGTAATCCACATTGTGATGCAGAGCTACAGTGTAGGTCCTAGAATATTCAGTCTGATTGTTTGTATAGAGTGTGAAGATTGGTTTAGTGGTTTTGGGCTTTTTACCATATACAGATGCATAGTAACCATTTAAAATGTTGGGACCCAGAAGAACAATTCCCAAAATGTGGAGAATGAATGGCAGAAAGATCAGACTTGTATGTACCGAGTCCGAGATGCCATTTCTCTAGGTATTTCTTTTTCTCTGAGGTATGGTGATCTCTGAGTTGGTATATGTAAGTTCAGTCAGGGGATGTGGGGGGTCTTGCCTTGCACATAGGTGGGGCAAGGAAGCTTGCTCCCCCATTAAAAAGAAATTTAAAGGAGAAAAGCGATTTTTGAGATCCACTCTCCTCCTGTGTTTTCATTCTTTTTTTTTTTTTTTTTTTGGACTTTTGGCACTCTGAGTACCGGCATTCAATAGGAGGTCCAGATACATCCAACAGTGCAGCCTGTATTGCGAGCTGTAAAGAAAATTCAAGTAATTCTGACAACTGGAATTGAGAAAGCAATAAACTGTTAGGATAAAATCAATATGATTTAGAAATTAAACAGAACCTTCAGTGAGTCACCAACATGATTACTGTTAATAAGCCAGACAAAATCCATATCTCATTAGAAAAGTACTATACTAATTCATGTATTTGAACATGTTTTGTAAAGTTACTTAGGTTTGTGTGTTAGTTCTTCTTGTTCCTGGTGTTTCTGTGGAGCTTTTCTTCCCAGGCCTCCACTGAAAATGGCTGATCTCTACCCATTCAGACTTTCCTGGTTACCAAATTTTAAATAAATAAATGCTTGTATAGATCCAGCAGACTTGAATAAAGCTGCATAAAAAAGAAGCATTGTTTGCTTTGTTCATTTAAAGAAGTAGTGTCTCGTGTCCGAGGCAAACTACTTTTTATGTGATGCAGGTCATGGACTTAGGCAAGTAAACCTTGATGTCAAAAGTTTAAAGCTATGTACATTTAACTTGCCTGTAGAAAGTACAGATTTACAACTTTCATTTGATATAGCATCAGCACCTAAAGTGTTTTAGGGAGGTGTTGTACAAATTGAATGGCTTGATAGTGTTGTTAATTGATGTATTGATATCAACTCAAACTAAGAAACAAGAATGTTGCAGTACTGAGTTACTGAAAAACCTTACACAAACTAACTTTAAGCTAAACAAGAGTACGTTTAAAACTGGAATTACAGAACTAAGATACATAGGGCATGATTTATAATCAAATAGTTTGAAATGTATACTGAAAAATAGCAGTCATGTTGCATATTCTGCAGCCTGAGTATAGGCAGACTGTGATGACATTTCTACAAATGATTCAGTATTTTCTTGTCAAACCTGACGCGTAAGTAAGTCATCAAGAAAAGCATTTGGAAAATGTGGCATTGTACTGGAGTAGAGACCATGAAAAGAATATTTAAGTACAGTAGACTCCCTCTTATCTACCTCTCTTTAACCAGACATCAGATTTCTGCTGTAGCCCTAGCAAAAGACAACAGAGAAGAACAACACTTCTGACTCCTGTGGGCTAAATAATGACAGCCATTTGAGTTTTCAACTTCATGTTCGTTAGAAACATGTATGCTATCACAAATCCTGTTATTCTGGCTGATTTATAATCTATAAATGCTATTTTTATGCATTTTCTGATTAATCATCCATTTGTTTATCCAGCCTAAGGTCTGGTGCCAGCAAGACTGGATAAGAGGGAGTCTGCTGCAGGTAGTAACTGCAATACTTGCAGTTAAGTATTTTGTTATAAATCAAATTAGCAAGTGCATGCCTGCTAAAATGGTATTGGTAGAGTGGTCCTTCAGGAAAATAAATCAGTTGTTTATGGCTCAAGAACTTTTACAGAATGCCGGAGAAGATACGCTAGATAGAAGAATAACTATTTGCCATAGTATATGGATGTAAAAAATGTTACAGGTATGTTTATGGGAAAGCTTTGTTGGGAGAAACCAACCATAAACCATTGTGCAAGAGATGACCAAGATTGCAAAGAAAGCTGCTGAGACTGTTGGTGTGTCTTAACTGTGAAGCATAAATCAGGCAAAAATATTACATTGTTTCCATGACCAAAGAGAAGTTGAAACTGAGAAGAGTAATCCAAGGCTGAGAATGCAAAGAAAAGCAACCTGATTTTGTAAAAAAAAAAAAAAAACTGTATAGTGACATCCAGAGCAAATGAAATAATCAACTGAGGAAAGAAATGTTGACAAGAATATTAGTGATATTTGGGAACTATGAAGCACGTATGAGAATGCACTGTGCTTTTACTGATGAAGCACATCCAAGAAGTAGGGGACTGTTTTATGTATATTGTATTTTATAAGATTAATCCAAGAGAACAGATGATTTATTTTACAGTTCCAGGAAGACCTTGACATTAATTCAGTACATATTTTTTTTCACTTTCTAGGCATTGCATATCCAGTAGTTACCAGAGTTCACGAGGTTACAGAACACAGCAAGTGCTTGTGTTATCATTGCGCTTAATGCTGTGTACTTGCTGTAGTTGTTTTTTTAATATTGGTTCACAGTTTGCAAGTATTCAACACAATACATTTTCAGAACTTTGGAACTTTCTGCACACAATGGCCTACAAGGACAGCCAACCTAGTACTTGCCTATGCACCTACAAACCTATGAAGGTGCATCAGAAAAATTGCATACCGTGGATTCTTCCCAAATGTTCAGAATAGGATAAATTACTGAAAAAGTAAGCATAATGCTGAGACAGCTGCAAGGGCTAAAATTTATCGAAATACATTTTGATAACACTTGCACTAAATATTCTCTTGTTAAAATATTGTGGTATTGTATAAACACTGAATGAAAGTGCAATTGATAGAGTGAGTACACAAAATGCCCTTGCATTTTGAAACAGAAATGCTTGTAGTGAAGTTGTAAAATGCATAATTTATAATGCAGCAATGACAAAGCAGGTATAAGACAAAAAAAGCTACCTTGTGTATCCATGAGAATTTTGTTTAAGACGAGAGAGTAAATAGTGTGTGTTTTTACAAAATTGGTTCCTTAGCCTAATGTATTCAGTAATACCATAATGTGATTCCCTGTTCTATGCCATAGTCTGAAATGCATACTGACGTAGCTGGCAGCACATGTCGTGTCGCCACTGTATTATTTCAGTCATCATGATATACCAAATGTTATACCCAACTCACTTATACTACTACTCTCTATAAACACTGAAAGGAAACAGGAATTATAAATACTTTTATTTGTTTTGTTTCTTACTGCAGTTGATAAGTTGCAATTAAACCAGATGTCTACAGCAAAGTTGACAGTTTTTATTTATGATGTTATAAGTTGTATACAAACATTGTTCAGTTCACATATAAGTATTCTGATGTTATATTGTGCTGAACATGTAGTGTTCCACTGTTTTATTGATAATAATAATAAGTTAATCATTCAGTTTGCAAGCAGGCATAACATAGCAGGTAAATTGTGGAATTTCTTGTTTCTGCTATCCCCTATTCAGCATAGTCATGAATCATGTCTGTTTTCCATATTGGGCAGTGCATATACCTTCAGCCAGTTTATGTCCTTAGGTCACTGAGTGGGATAGGAGGACTTACTCAGCCCGTGCAATATTCTTTTCAACCCTCATAAACTGAGGAAACACATAGTGCAGGGCAAGCATGTTAAACTACATACTTGCCTATTTTACAAGAAAATCCAACCCAAGACACAGGTCAGAGAGAAACTTTCCAGCACAGGGGGAAACTGGGAAGATAAAGACCTGCTGCCAGAAGCCACATTGCAGATCAGCTGATGTGGTGAGTATGTATGTTATATATACATTTAAGTTCCTTTTGCAGTAGGTAACTGTTGGAGGAATCTTAAACAAAATATATTTAATACTTTGAGTGGTTAAAGGCAGATGCGGAGAAAGGTCAAGAGAGGGGACTTTGAAAGGCAGTTCTTGAAACACTGAGATGCTAAAGGACGCTAGATTCCTGAAATCACAGTCCAAGCAGTCATGCTTGATGAAGAGGTGAGCCACTAATCGAGTTGCTGTGACTCAAATGTCTATAAAGTAGTGGAGAATGGACATGCTGCTGCTGGAGTGGTGTTTGGCAGCAGTATTCATTACTGGACAGTTGTCAACCTGATAGCAAAAGACAATGCATATAGCAATCCACACAAAGAGGGTTTTTAGCAACTGTAGAATCCTGTTTACCAAGTGCAAAGGAGCTGCCCCAACTGTTCATTCTCCTGAAAAAATGAATCAATTTCAAGTAACACCTGAGCTAGCAGTGCATGTCAAGTTTATGAAGGAATCTTCCTCCCATACCCCGAGTTTTGCCCCAACAAAGTAAATGGGAAGATTAATTAGCTGGTCTAAGAATGCTTCAGGAACCAACTATGGGAGATGTGTAGGTCAGTTCTCTTGAAAGACCAAATAGTGTTGCATGGAGATAAGGGTTTGCATCAGACACAAACTTCAGAGTTACTGATCCAAGTGGTTCAGTTGTGAGATAAGCAAAGTATGTCAGTTATATGAAGTCAAAGTCTCCCATTAGAAGAAAACTTTTTCAATGACTGGTGAGAATGCTGAACCCTTTTAAGAACTGTTTAGCCAGTTACTGCTGGGCAGTAGTTCCTCCCTCCACATATTTTTTTATGTGCAGAGATGGCTGAAATGTGCACCTTGACCATAAAGGAACTGAGGCCTCAGTCTTGCACGTGGTTAAAACAGGTCAAGAACACTTGCAGACTAGCTGAGGCAGCAGAAGATATCTCTCCACTTAATGAAGAACCTTATATGCCATCAAAAGTACATTTATGACACTGTCATCATCCCATGGCAAAGTCTAGCACTGACTTTAGTTGAATGCCTTCTGTTTGGGCACAACAAAATACTGGAAATCCTTCCATCTATGTAGGTCCTTCTGTATCTGTGGTCACAGAAATGAACACCCAGTTCTATACTGACCATTCTTGCTGATATAAATTACATAATTATGGGTGACTTTAATATCCGCTGGTGCCCTAAAACCCTATATGATGTTAAACCCACGTCTTAGTGTTTTAAAACACACAAATTATGTGAACGTAACCAGGGCAAACCCAGTCAGTGGGAATGACAAATGTTTGAAAGGACACTAACAAACAAACAGGCTCTTTCTGATCAGGACTTGTATTGCCTCCCTCACTGATCAGACTCCTCTCTTGCTAAAACTTCCCATTAAGAGAACCAACCTCTCCCTTGATGTTTTTCTTCTAAATACTAAACTATAAACATCTTTTGACTCTGATTTTTATCCTGTTGATTAGATCAGCATTCACTGTAGCACTGATTAGTTTACTCTTATTTCCTTATGAACTTTATATTCCATTTCCCAAAGCAGAATTTGAGGACCTCTAAGATGGATTTCCAAAGAAGTGAACATTTAATGAGAATGAGATAAGTTGTAGTCCAAATTTAAAGAAACGGGAAGTAACAAGGGTTGTATGTTCATCATCATCCAACATAACTTAAAGGCAGTTTAAATTAATAAAGCCTCAAAACCTCAATATATTTTAAGTGTTACTTGTAAAACCCATAAAAAACAAAGGAAGGATGGAGATCTAGTAACAGGAGACAAGAGGACGGTAAAAGGGATGTAAGTCAGGTATGCTGTACATATGTTGACAAAAAAATCATATCAGGTCACCCATTCCGAGTAACCCCCTATTGTAGAAGGAAGTAGCAGTCCACAAAAATCACAAAAACTGATAGGCCAAAGAAGAGCCATAAAGACGATAGAATGGATTATTGAGGCTAAGAAAGAAAGTGTCTTGTTACTATTATGCAAAAAGCCCAATATTTCCAGACGCAAGATATACAAACCGATTGAGAGAAATTAGAGGAAAGAAAAATGTTTCCCCAAGAAAAACTGTCAGAAGCTTCAAATGAAAAATTGCATTCATTAATACAACAGATTTGTGAAAAACAGTATATAGATCAAGAATCTTTGATCTGTTTGGAAAAAGAAGCATCTAAGGAAGTGTGAAAATATAAACAAAACAGAGATGTATTTGAAAAGTATAAAAAAGAAATATGGACATGGGAAAGAGATTTGATATGGTGCAATATGTATGCAAAGGACAAAGCCAAATTATTCAATATAAGGAAGACAGCCCCAAAGATATTCAAAGTGATATTCAAAGAGAAATACAGGCAATGGCATCCAGATATGAAAAATTTCACAATAAAAAATAATATCACAAAGATGGACCATAGAAAAGAAGATTAGTAAAGCAGAAGTTAAAAAACTAGAATTTGAAGTTATGAAGTGCCTGGAAAGTGAAGGATTTGGTGTAGAAGGTTAACACAGGTTACATCACAGCATGATGTAGTGAGTCCCCAAAGTAAGGAGAAACAGGAAGATCAGGAAACATCTGAAGAAGAAATGTGGGCATGGGAAAGAAAAAGAAATGTAATATGGTGTAATATTTATGCAAAGGAGAAATCAAAACTAACCAATTTAAAAAGAGCAGCACCAAAGATATTAGAAGAGAAATATAGGCAAAGGAATCCAGACATGGAAAACTTTACAACACAAAAAATAAGAAGATAGAGAGTGAAAGAAGAAAAGGAGATTAATAATGGAGAAGTTAAAGAAATAGAAACTGAGGTTATGGTGTACCTGCAAAGTGAAGGATTCAGTGTAAAAAATCTAATTCAGAAAGAACCACAACAGGATAGAGCAGTGGATATCCAAATTAAGGGGGAACCAGTGGAACAGGAAGTAATTAGTCAGGCGCCATATGAAGATAATTTGGAGCCTTCCACAGAAAACCAATATAAATGTTCACTTGAAGCTTGGCAGCAAGGGAAGGAACAGGAATCTGTGGAAATTCTGATGCAGTCAGTGTTGAGGAATGATAGACCAGTGAGTTCCCATATGACAGAGCAATGGATAAAATTGGAGAATGTACCGCAGGAAGATGCTGTAGAAGCGTCTATAGAATGCCTGCAGGAAATGGAAAACAAGGGATGTGCCCTCAGTTTGGAAGAAAATGAGCTAAGAGAAGAGTTGCTTGATTTAATAGACATAGATATGTCAAGATTAATGAAAGAAGTAGACTGCAGAAGGTTAATAAAACCAAAAAGTCAGAAGTCTGCTAAAACAAATCAACACAGTAATTAGGACTGTTCATAGAGATCCATGCGATATAACAGACGTAAACAGTATATGTTACTGTGCAGCTAAATTAATAACTGACAAAAGTTGTACCACAAGAACACAGGGTAGTTAGAGAAAGGAAGGGGAGAAATTGAATACCATCATGGAAATATTGAATAGAGGAAACTATAAAGCAGTTAAGACAAGCTGAAAAACTTAAAAGATACAAAAATAAATATAAAGGAAAAGTACAAAATAAGCAATTTATTGACCCAAAAAAGTTTTACAGAGAATTGGGAAAACAGGTCAAAGGAACTGAAAGACCTCCAAAAAAAGAAAAAATAGACACATTTTGGAGACGTATCTATGAAGATCCTGTGAACATAATAAAGATGCTCAATGGATAGAAGAAGTAAAAGAAAGAATAAGAAGTTTAAAGGTACAGGATATGAAATGGGATGAGGTAACAGCCGGAGAGATTGAAACAATATTAAGAAAAGCCTCAAATTTGGAAAACCCCAGGCCCAGATGAAATACCTAACTTTTGGTTAAAAGTATTAACATCTTTGCACGAAGATTTAGGCATGAGTAACAACTGTTTATTTGCGCACCCCATACAGACATCAGCCTGGCTAACAACAGGAAAAACAGTGCTCCTACCTGAGTGAACCTGCAAGCTGCCCTAAAAATTATAGACCAATAACTTGCCTTCCGACGACGTATAAACTATACACTGGAATTGATGTAGACAGAGTCTGTAGTCATTTAAAAGAAAACTGAATTATGGCAATTAACAAAAAGGCAATAAAAGAAAGTCATATGGAACAAAGGATCATTTGCTGTTAAATAAAGTCATAGTGGAGAATTTAAGTATGGCATGGATTGACTACGAAAAAGCATTCGATAGTATCCCACATTCATGTATAAAAAAAAGAGTGCTTAAAAATATGTAAGATACACTTACACTGATCGACTACATTACAGTGACCTTGAAACAGTGGCAAACCACTTTGCAATTAAGCCATAATAAAGGACATATTATTATTCCATGGATAAAAATTCAAAGGGGGATATTCCAGGGTGACTCTCTGTCACCACTGCTATTCTGCCTTGCCCTTAACCCATTAAGCTGTCTACTTAACAGCTTAGGCTATGGCTGTAATTTGGCTCCTAGAAAACAAAGTGTAAAGACTTCTCATCTTCTCTTTGTCGATGATTTGAAACTGTATAGCTCATCAGATGAGGAACTGAAGGTACAACTGTAAGTTGTGAAAACTTTTTCAGATGGTATAAGAATGCCATTTGGTCTTGATAAATGTGCATAAACAACATTTAAAGCAGGAAAACTGCAGTACCAAGAAAACATCAGTTTGGGACAAGAATGTTATATAAAAGAACTTGAGCAAGAGGAAGTGTATAAATATTTGGGAATTGATGAAGGATCAACAATAAAACATGAACAAATGTGAATAAAATGTAGTAAGGAGTACTTTAGAAGACTTAAATTAATCCCGAAAACAGTGTTGACATCTAGGAACAAAATCCAGGCTATAAACCAATTTGCTCTTCCTGTGCTAACTTACAGTTTTGGAGTGATTGGCTGGCCCCAAAACGTATTGGATAGATTAGATGGCAAAACAAGAAGGATGCTTCATGCTCACCAAATGATTTATAAAAATCAGTGCATACCAAGATTATATTCTATACTTAATGTAGCAGAAGCATATCCGTGTCAAGCAAGAATGGAAGTCAAATCACAAGTGGATAAAAACCGGGCAGCAACTGAATGTACCAAAAAAACAAAAAAAAAGAATATAAGGTGAAGGACCAGATGAGAAGGCAAGAAATATGGAAAATGCATCGATATAGTTGCAAGTATAGAAAACTTCTGAAAGAACCTCATGTTGATCAAGAACGAGTGCAGGAATGGTTAAGGAGGCAAATTCAAACCAAGAGATGAAAGGTTAATATTGGCAGCACAAGATAGTGGGCTGCATACACATTGGTTTACAAAGTACATTGAACATGTGGGAGAAACAGACAAATGTAGGTTTTGCAAAACAGAATTGGAAACAGTTGCACACTTTGTTGCTGGTTGCAGCATACTAATGGCAGAAGAGACTGTATACTGAAAGACAAAACTGAAGACTTGATTTAACATTTATAGAGCTCTGGTGTCATGAGATAATAATTGTATGGCATATAGAAAATGGTGGGTGTGGCACTGATGTTACTAGAAGATAGAGGTTTAGTCATGAGAACAATCTTCATGGCAAGGCAACTTCTCTTCCATTGACTGCTTTCTATTTAGCTAGGTATTGGTCTGCCTTTCAGTAACATAATGTAAGGACATTTTTGTGGCATATATCGACGATCAAATAACACGTGCCATTTGTAGACTGGACAACAGGAAGAAGAAAAGCCTTCCATTAAGGCTTTTGAGAATACCTATCACAAAGGACCTATGATTTTTGCCATATTCATCTTAAAAATGGAAAGCCCACGAAATCTGTAGTAGGTTCCTTAGGTCAATGATCATTTCAGATGAGATATTGGTATAAATAATTTTGCATTCTTTACCTACCCAACTTAGCACTGGTTTCCTTAGCCACAGTGATGAGAAGTGGGAAAGAATGGTATATATCTGCCTAGTATCACAAAGTAACTGGATCCAGTGAGACACCCAAAGCCCTTAACTAAACAAGGCATAAGCTGTCCGATGTAATGATTCATAGCTTGCTAGAAGACTAAGCCAATTCCTCTAAGAATAATGAAGTAGAAGAAAGAAATCCTTTTAAAGTCTTTCTCAGCATCAAACTCCATTGCAATCATGATCACGCAAATCCTCTGCTGGGACACAACTTCAAGACCAAGGACTCTTGGGAACACAGTCACAGGGCTGGCTTCTAGATTTAAAGCCTTACGTACTCATAATGGAATA
Organism: Protopterus annectens; assembly: GCF_019279795.1. Taxonomy (NCBI): domain Eukaryota; kingdom Metazoa; phylum Chordata; order Ceratodontiformes; family Protopteridae; genus Protopterus; species Protopterus annectens. The sequence continues at coordinate 444,899,453 of NC_056732.1, read as the reverse complement.
ACCATCAACCATGAGTTTAAGTATTTTTTTTTTTTTGCCCAAACTGGCCTGTATATTTTATAGTTATTAAGAATGTATATGGGATGGTACTTTAGAGAATTAGCTAGAACCTTGCCAGGGTATAAGATCACTGAAATCAAGGCAGAGGAAGAGGGATGTGGAAGAGTGCAGATGAAAATTGCAAACCTCCTTTAATAACAAAAAAGGGATCAGGGAAAAAAAGGTTGCAGTCTTTTATGGAAGACCAGTCAGGTGCAGCTGCCTTTCCTGGCCTCACAATCTAGATACATTACCATACCTCTCCCTGGCTGATGAGTACCATAAGTAATTCCTGACTGGGGTAACAACCGAGGGCGCCTTGCCCCGTGTAAATAGGATCCGAACAAAGATTGGTGTCTTGGTTCCCCAGGTGAGACGGTTGTAGCAAGCTGGTTTACAAAGGATACAGAATACTTCTGGATGAAATAATATTGGCATTTGGACAGGAGGATCCCAAAGGAAGCTGACACCACTCTTTTGCCAATCTAGTTCTGGCCATCTGGCTGATAAGTTTTCACCTCAGACATTCTATACGCAACCTGGACTTGAAATCTAGAAATTCCTGATATCTGAAATCATGGTCATTCCTTGCTTCCAGACTAGAAAGTTGTACCAGAATGTTACAGGTGTCTTGTATTTACAATATGAGCTCCTCTAAACCTAGAAAACCAGCATCTCATGTTTGCATTCAGACAGCATTTAAAGGTATTCCCAGAGAATGTGAGGGTGATCCATTCATTAGCCTTGGATTGCCCAAAAGAATCACTCCACTCATTAACTTGCCCAGAATTCCAAAAGCTATAGGAAAGAAGAATGCACGTCAAGCCTCCATGTGGCAGTGGAGACTTCCCTGTATGTGAATAATAGCCACTTCCATAACCCTGTAGTCAGAGAGAGAAAAGTCACTCATTGACTGAATGGGCATACACAACCTCCTTACACACATGTACCTTGACAGGTCAGTAGCAAATACCATGCAGTGAGGAGTAATATGTCAGTAACAGAGAGTGTCTTCTCAGGGGATCCCTTGTTTGTCAGTCCCAGGAAACTAACTGGTGATATCCTGTGCAAGCTAAAATACAGTTCCTATAAAAAGAATAAAAAGAAATATAGTGAGAATGGTTTGTAACAGGAATAGAAACATGAAAGGGAGTACAAGTTCCAAAAAAAAAGTTGTTGAAGTTCCCCGGGCCTCTTTTGAAAATGGACATATATCCAGTCAGACTTTCCCGGTCAGCAAATGGAAAATAAATAAATAAAATAAGTTCAAGCTTTAGATTCTAGGTCTGATTTCATGCAATAGAGGAAGCATTGTCTTGATTTTCTTATGTTTGATAGAATCAATGGTAGGAAAACAATTTTGCTAAAACTGTGTAAAGGAAAAGACAAGTATGTCTAAAAGATTGTTATGTATATCTGTGGAGGCTGCTATTAAACTAAAAAGACCTGATATGGTGAAGTACGAAATGCATCTGAGGCATTAGGATAAGTGCCTGTCATATTGTTAGGAAGAAGTACTAAGAATTAATGTCAGGTACTGAACTGAAACTAGACACTGTGGAGCATCATTTTTTAGAAAATACTTTGGAGGTATCAAAGGCAAAAAAACGCATAGAGATCTGTGTTCACATCACTAACATCTTCAGGGCATTAAGTAAAGCAAATTGTGTCAAAAGCATTTGACTTGATTATAAATGAAAGTATGAGATCCTTTTTCAGACTGTAACGCTTAAACTAGTACATTCTCCTAGTATCTCAGGTTGATTGTTTTTTGAGAAAGTGGACGCGGTAAAATAGTAATGTGGGAGCAACCAATGGGTGTAATTGGGAAGTCACCCAAACATCTCACATGTTGTACAATAGCAGTAGCACTGAAATCCTTCCTGACTGCTTATTTATTTGCAGACTGTGGAAATTTGCTAGGAGAATGTTATTTACAAATAAATCATGATGGTATGACAGAAATACACACACCATGGAAAGTGCCATAGCTGTCAGGAGTGGAATAGCACAGGAATGGAACTGTGTGGAAAGCTTAGATGTCACTAAGAAACAAGTGAATTGTATTATTACTGATGTAAAGGAAGATAAGATTCACATGTGTATTGGTTTGTGAAATACAGAGCAGGCAAGGAGCGAATACTTGGAGTAGATATTCTGAATAAAACGTGTTTGCTAGAAAACCATGAAGATATTTTGAAAGAAAAACTTGAGATTCTTGTAGTAATACTTAGCAGTGGCAAAAGAAAAAAGTTAAACATTCCAGAGATGTCCTGACACTAAATTAAAAAGTCAGTATAGAATATGAGATTTATACCTTTAAATGATAAGCTGGTTGCTGTGATTAGCATGTCATGTTGTACAAAGAAGTACTAAAGAAATCAGTTCTGTCTAGACCTGAAAGAAATAGTTCAGACCACAGCTGCTGCCTCTGTGTGCTGTGTATTAACCACCACATTCATAAACAAGGTGCACAGTTCTGTAACTGGGCTATGTGCGCTGTCTGTGCGTGGGTGGGACTGTAGCAGAGTTCATAAGATAAAGCGTGCTACTCTTCCAGCATTAACTGGACAGTATCACATGTCATGTGGTACATCAAACTACTTTCCTTTGGAGTGCCGTACACTACAGTTCATGTGGTACATCAGACTAATGGGATTTTAAGATAGTTAACCCAGGAAGACCTGGAAGATGACTGTAGAGAAAGTACAACAGTTTAAGGAATTACTCAGGGCTTTAACACACCAAGAAGAGGAGGAAATGGGTGGAGTAGAAGAAGAATGGCAGCACCTCAAAACACCATGTGTGAGGACTATAGAACAGATATGCAGACAAGCCAGGTATGGAAATAAGGTATATAAGGAAAGCTGGTGGTGGAATGCACAACTCCAGGAAGTCATCAAAAGAAAGGAGGAGTGCAGGAAGAAGTGGGAGAAAAGACAGGCCAGTCTAGGAAGGAATACAGGGTGACTAACAAAGAAGCTAAGAAAAGAGCTGCAATAGTAAAGAATAGGGCATCAGAGGCACTCTACCAACATCTGGAAAGTGACTCAGTAGGTGGCTCAAAGAAATTATATCAGGTTGCAAGGCAAAGACAGAAAGAAAAAGATAGTCAGACATCCTTCATAAGGGATGCCAACAGAAACCTGCTCACCAATCCACAGGACATCAAAGGCAGATGGAAAGAGTATTTCCAGCAGCTTCTGAATGAAGAAAACCCCACAGAAGCTGTGCCACCCCAGAAACAGCCTACGATAAGAGAAGAAGAGGAGCCCACCCTAGAAGAAGTAAGAATAGCACTAAGGAAAAAAAAGTCAGGGAAAGCAGCAGACTCAGATGAGATCACAGCAGATATGATAGAGATGCTGGGTGAGATGGGGAGAAAAGGCTCCTGATGGTACTTATAGCAGTGTGGAGAGAAAGGCGGATCACAGATGACTGGAGAATAAACATACTCATGTCAGTGTACAAGAACAAAGGAGACATCCATCACTGTGGACAGTACAGAGATGTCAGACTCCTATCACATTGTATGAAAATTCTGAAGAGGGTGACTGATAAAGAGATTACAGAGTAGTAGAATGTAAGATGGGAGATGAGCAGTTCGGATTCATATCAGGATGCAGCACAACTGACCCAATGTTTACAGTGAGACAGATAGCTGAGAAGAAGCTAGAGATGAGGAGAGAGTCCATCTGAGCATACCTAGGCTTAGAGAAAGCATATGACAACATCTCAAGAAACCTGATTTGGGCAATCCTGCAGTGGTTTGAAGTCCCAGAAACATTGGTAGAATTAGTGCAGGCTATGTACAAGGATCCAATGACTCAAGTACAAACAGTGTTTGGCCTCACAGAGGGGTTCCCAGTAGGAGTTGGTGTACACCAGGGTTCAGCTCTGAGCCCACTGCTGTTCATACTTGCGATGGTCTACATTGGAAAAAAGTTGGCGGGGAAAGATCAACAAAGTTGCTGTATGCAGACGATGTGGCATTACAGACCGACTCTGAGCAAGAACTTCAACAAATGATAGGGGAATGGAATGCAAAACTGAAGGCACATGTGATTAAACTAAGCACAAGATAAGCTGTGGTCTTCTTCTGTCTTTCGACTTTTCCCGGTTAGGGGTCGCCACAGCGGAACTCCGGTCCGCTAATGATTGGCAGTAGATGTTTACGTGCTGGCTTGCCGGGCCTAATGCACAACCTTTAACGAAGGAACGCCCATTCACGCATGTCCACACACACAAGACACTCTAACTGAGAATCGAATGTGCAACGTCTAACTGTGAGGCGCAAACTGGGGAAATCAGAAGAAGCTGAGAATTGAGAGAGAAGGAAGATAGTGGAACAGGTAGATAGCTTCAAGTATCTGGGAGAGGTGGTAGAGGAGAAGTGAAGTCTGACTAAAGAGGTCAAAGCTGGAATCAGAGGGGCTCCAGCCAGCTGGCATAGAGTCTCAGGTGTAGTAAATGACAGAAGAATGCCAACAAAGCTGAAAAGTAAGGTGTACAAGACAGTGGTGTGGCCAGTACTACTGTATGGTACAGAAACCTGGGCAGTAAAAGCAAAGCAGATGAAGAAACTAGAGATGATGGAATTGAAGTGCCTGAGAAGGGTGGTAGGATGCACACTCTGGGACATACGAAGAAATGAGGGCATAAGAGCAGAAGCCAAAATAGCTCCAATTGCAGAAAAGATCAACGAGAACAGAAAACAGTGGTTTGGACTTGTGCAGAAAAGCAGAGGACAATCTGGTGAAGAACATTTGTGACAGACAGGAAGAAGGTAAGAGGAAATGAGTACATTCAGCAAAGAAGTGGATGGATTTTGTGAAAGAAGATCTGCAACAGTTAAGCATGAGTGTCAAAGAAAGCAGGGGTGTGGCATTGAATCGAGATAGATGGCGCCAGTTGACGATACCCCGACCCCATGCAGAAAATGGGAAAAAATGGGCTTATGATAATGAACCCAAGTTGGTCCAATGTGTGGGTGTTGGAGGAGTGGGGACGAGCATATTTTAGGATCCTGGAGCTGTGAGGTTGGCCTTGTAATACATTTCAGAGAGTGGTGCTATACTGTTAATGACAAGAGTTCTGGAGTATACCTTGGAAATATGTCCACCAAGCATTGTATCACATGCAGAATGGTATATGTCCTTGCATGTCACTATTGCAGTACTCACTACATTAGGGATTCCCTGTCCAGGGCAGCCTACCATCCGGCCAGTATACCAAAACCTGAGGTTGCTTTAAAGTATGCCGTATGTCACACATTTGCTGCTCATATAGCGTAGAGCATAAAGGTGACGTCTGGGCATACCATCCTCAGAACTTCTTTGCTGCCAGTCTGAACACCCATCTCTTCATCATCTCCTCTCTGAAGACCTACATTCCATTCCTGGTTTCACTGACCATTTACAGGTAAGTGCCCCATTGGGCTTCCTTTTTTATTGTCTTTTTGTTGCTTATGGGGGTTTCATTTCATCCAGAAATGTAAATGGCAGTGTGGGAGACAGAGTTCCCATAAAGACTGCCACAAACAGTGTCTGTTTTGCCTTGGTGCCCCACATGATCATACATCGTGTTCTGCCTGTCAAGGCTTTTGTACCTAAAACTTTGAGTAGCATCTTTCTTCTTTTGCGCTGTATCTTGAGAGTCTGCAACTTAAATTTCTCATGAAAGATGGTATGGAGGGAACTTTCCAGCCCAGAGGGACAGCAGTCAGGGAAGAAGACTAAGAAGCCTAGGCTAGAATCTTTTGCTGTCCACGCTCTGCCAAATGTTTCTCCTGACGTGAGTGAATGCCTGGAGATTCACCCGGTTTTGTTGTTGGATTCCTCTGCCGCGACTGGTTTGGAGGCCAGCGGGGATCTAACTTTAAGCATGTCTGAGGAAGCTTTGTGGACATCTGTTTCAGATGTTCAGGAGGAACCACGGTTGATCATTTCCAAGGGGTCAAGGGGTGTTCCTCAGATTTTAGTCAGAGAAGAAGTTCCTACTACTGTTATTGAATGCCATGCTGGGTCAGAGCCTTGGATATTTTGTTAGACAACAACAATTATGTGAAGGTCTCTATTAATGATGTACATATTGCATACAAAAAGGTTTACATAGCACTCAATGATTTGGTATTGGAGGGTTGTATAGATATAGAGACTTTCAGATTCTTACACAACAAGGAACCAAGAGAACAGTCTATCTTTGGGATTCCGAAGGTCCACAAAAATGTACAAGATCTCCCCTTGAGGCCCATTGTAGCTGCTAGTCAGTCTGTCACTGCACCCATTGCTAAATATTTAGATCACAGGTTAAAGAACCTATCTGTGGGTGCATGTAATGTGCTGAAGGACTCCTGGGATTTTTTAAAAAGTGTAAAGGACAAACAGATTTCCAAAGAAGTCATTTTTATTACTATTGATGTGGTGGACCTTTTTACTTCTCTTCCCCGTAGAGCTGGCTTAGAGTTTTTTTAAGAGATTCTTCAATGGTAGTCTTCATGGTAGTCGAATGACCTCTGATGACAATGATTTTTTGTATGAGTGTGACCTACTAAAATGTATGTTTTTAGAAATGGATCCCAAAGACCTTGATTAAGGAAATCCAGGAAGAAGTATTGCAGCATAGGAAGGACAGGTTTACACCAATTTTACATTCGGATGATAGAGTTATAAAAGAAAGGGTAACGAGCAATGGGGACAGTGACTCCTATGAGAATGCCTTTATTGTGGATTTTAGTGGTGATGCGCAGGTCATTAGAGACATTGTCCAGAAGGAATGGAACAGATTTTCCAAGCTCTCTGACTTAAATTTAAAATTTGATGTTACACTAAAATTCATCTTCAGTAAAGTTAGATATATTATGGACCTTATGGAAAACAAACTTGGGGGAAACTTAATTAGAAAAGTGGGTACCTTCAAGTGTGGAGCATGCCAACAATGCCCTTTTATAGCTGATACTTCTGAAATTACTGTCAGTAACAGGAATAGACACATTTACCGCTAAATTCTATTTTAATTGTGAAAGTAAGGGACTTGTTTACATTGCAATCTATAAGAAATGTAAAGCGTTTTACATAGGTAAGACAGAAAGGTGTTTAAAGAAAAGAATATATGAACACCTTTACAACATTAAGAGGGGTAACAACAGAAACACGTTATAGAAACACAGTTTGAGCTGTGAAGGTGCTTTTTACACTTTTATTTGTATTAGATGAAGTGGTAATGGATGATAGGGGTGGTTCTTGGGAGACCATGTTGGAATATAGAGAGGTTTACTGGCAACTGGTATTAGAAGCTAATAGGTGGCCGGGTTTGAATGACATGGCCTCCCCTAGCCCCAGTTTTAAAATTAAGAGCAGCGAAGTTATGAATTTCACACATGTGGTTTGAAATATTGTTCAACAAGATTGATTTTACTTGATTTTTTTACATTTGTTTATTCATTTTTAACATGCATTCATTCTTTATATCCATCTGTTTATTTACTGCAGGTTTTGAAAGTGTGTTTTTAGATATTTAAAAGTGTTTTAAACAGGGAAAACTTGTATTTATTATTCCTGTTTTTAAGGTATGTTTAGGAAAGGGTTAAAATTGAATTCAGTGTCACATGGTTTTAAGTTTTGGCAGTGTGCAAAGGTATAAATGGGGAGGGGTTTGGATTGTCAGCATTTTTCTGATGAAGTTGGAGACGAAAACAAACTGGTAGTAGTTTCAACATTATCATTGTGTGCTGTGTTGTGCTTTGCTTGCTGTGGAACACATTAAATGTTTTAAGGTGGTTACTGCTTGCGGGTGCTTTTTTCCCGTTTATTGGGCCAGAGCCTTCCGAGTTTGTATAGAGCAGACGTCCCATTAAAGAAAAACAAAAAAACTAAATGTATTTCTCCTGTCCCTGAGGATCCACAGAGTGAGTGGCAGACCTTAACTCAGGATTTGTTTAGTGCTTTGATGGCACTGAAACTTCTTCAGGGTATTTCTGTTGCAGCTCTGTCTTGGTCCTCTACTCCACTTAAAAGACCCAGGGAACAGGATTCCTCTGGGGAGGAGGTTGATTCTGATGAGGAATCCCTTGCTTACCCTTCTCAAATTCCTTCTTATTTGGCCTATGGATCAGAGGAAGAGGAATCTACCAATCCTGATACTCTCTTTGAAGAGATTTCCTTTGGGGACACAATTTCCAGGAAGATGGAGTTTTTTTTAATTGGGATTGTGCTCAAGTCTCTGAGATGTATAAGATGTACTAAGAGTTGCTGCAGATGGAATTTCCTAAACCTTTTGCTGTTCCTCCTGTTTTGGCTACTTTGTTGGATGTGTTTTCCAATGCCTGTAAAGCTCCTGAGTCTCAGCCCCCTGCTCCCAAGAAACCTGATAGGTTTTATAGGGTGCCTGAGAACTGTAATGTTTTGCATAAGTGTCCTGCTGCTGACCCCCTCATTGGTGTCTATAGCCAATGACAGGCCATCTCAATTGCTTCCTTTCCCCAAGCTGATAAAGACAGCAGAACCATGGAAAAACTAGGTAAGAGGGTTTACACCTCGGCTACCTTGGCTTTTAGGTCTGCCAATTATTAGACACATATGTTCAGATATGTCTTGGGTCTTCTATCTCAGGCTTGTCACGTTATTACTGATCTTCCAGACTCTGAGGGTAAAACTTCTGCTCTTTCCCTGTTAGGGACTTCCTCATAGGTGGTTCGTCATTCCAGCAAGCGTAGTTATGATGCAGCAGATTCTTCTTCTAGGGATGCTACTTTTGGATTGGTGATGAGGTATTCTTGGATTTGGCTTCAACATTTGCCTGATGATATCAAGGCTAAGTTGATGGATGCCCCTCTTGATAATAAACACTTGTTTGGGTTATCCGCTACTGGTTTGTTTTAAATCCCTTCAGGATAAAGGGAAGGCTTTACAGGAACTCAAACATGTGGGTTTCTTTTCCTGTTCCTAAATTCAGAAAAACTACCCCAGTAAGCCAGCCTTTGTTTGCAGGCAGTCTTGGCCTTCTCCTACATGCAAAAAGGGTGGCAAGTGGGCTCCTCCTGCTAAGGCTACTCAGACTTCAGGGTCTCAGAAGTCTTCCCTTCCAGATAAACCAGGTGCTGACTGACTGTCCGAATCTTCCCAGCAAAGTTCCTCTTTCTCTTCATTCCTCTCTCTCTCTCTTCCTGTTTGGCTACAAATTATTCAGGATTCCTGGGTTCTCTCCATTATTTGCCAGGGATATTTCATAGTGTGGAAATCCCTTCCCCCTTTTATGAGTATTCCTCAGCCTCTTTTTTCACAGAGGTGCTTTGCGACCTTTTGACTCAGGGTTCTATTCAAGAGGTCCCTGTGTCCCAAAGGTTTTTTTTTATTCTAGGCTGTTTGTAGTACACAGAAAGGAGGGTACGTGGAGAAAAGTTCTAGACCTGTCTCATCTAAACACTTTTCTGAAGATTCCCACTTTTCGAATGTTGTCCCTTCAGACTTTGTTTCCCCTTTTGCTTCCTCAGACTTGTATGTTGTCTGTCGATCTCAAGGATGCTTACTTCCATATTCCAATCCATCCCCTTTTCAGGAAGCTTTTGCTTTTCTCTGTTGCTTTCTGGCATTTTCAGTTCTCTGCTTTGCACTTTGGCCTTTCTACTGCTCCAAGGGTATTCACCAAATACCTTGTTCCTGTGATTGCTTTTTGCAGGTTTCAGGGGATCCAAGCATTTCCTTAGTTGGAAGACCTCTTGCTTCAGGTATCCTCTCCAGATATTCTGTTGCAAAATCTTCATGTTGCCATTTCCCTTCGTCAGAGCCTGTGGTTCACAATAAAGCTCAAAATGTCTTTTCTGACTCCTTCTCAGGATCATGTTTTTCTGGATTGCAAGATTCAGGTGGTGCCTATGCTGCCATCCCTGCCTCCTTCCAAGGCCTTAAGTCTCAATTCCTTCTTTCAAACTCTTTTTCCTCTGGCCTCCAGTCCGGCTGGGGAGTTTGAGAGTTCTAGGATTCATGGCATCCACCATCCCTGTGCTCCCTCTGGCCAAAGTTCACATGAGGGAGTTTCAGTGGTTCCTGAAGTCAGTTTGGCCTCAACATGCACATCCTCTTGAATTTCTAGTTCCTCTTCTTGTCTCAAGAAGGAACTTCAGTGGTGGATCCAGCAGTTGTCCTTAAATCCAGGACTCCCTTTTCATGCCCTCTTGACTCTCAGGAGCTGTTCACAGACACTTCTGACATGGGATGGGGAGCAGCGTTTGGCTCCCTAAAGGTGCAGGGGGTCTGGTCTCCTCTTCAACAGAAGGAGCACATCAATGTCAAAGAGATGAGAGCCCATCTGCTGGCTCTTCAGGCTTCTCATCCTCTTTTCACCCCAGGACCCCTCAAGGTATTTACAGACAATACCACAGTGATATGGTATGTAAACAAATGGGGAACAAGATCTTATCTTCTTTGCCATTTGACATTCCTGCTATGGGGTCTTGCTGTCCAGTATCAAGTGCCCCTTCAGTTAGTTTACATTCCTTTGGGTCAAAACATTGTGGTGGACACACTGTGCAGGTCCTTAACTCAGTCCCATGAACGGATGCTTCACAGAGACGTGTTTGTGGACATTGTCCACCAGAGGGGTACTCCTCAAATAGATCATTTTGCCTCCCCTCTGAACTGACAAGTTCCTCTATTTTGTGCTAGAGTCCCGGGTCCTCTGGTGTAGAAGGTGGACACCCTCTCTTTTTCTGTGGAAGGGATGTTTTTATGCTTTGCCTCCCCTTCCCCCTCATTCCAGAAGTCCTGTTCAGAATTCAACAGGACATTTCCAAAATCATGTCGGTGACTACCTTTTGGCTGAGACAGCATTGGTTCCCTCTTCTTCTGCTTTTAATCAGGGGCAATCATCAGACGTTACCTCACAAGGTGAACTTACTCACACAAGACAAGGGATCTTTCGTCCATCCCCACCTGTCCAGTCTTCAACTGACACTGTGAGTGATGGGATTCTGATTCCACAGACACTTTTTTTCTGAGGATGTGCTTAGGGTTCTGCAGGAGGCCTGGAAACCCAATACTAGGAACTCCTACTTATCCAAATGGAAGAGGTTTTCTGTTTGGTGTCTCTGTCGTAACCTGAATCCACTTCTGTAGATGTTCCTTTGGTTCTTTCTTATTTGTGTGAATTGCTCAATGCTGGGTTGGCTTATTCTTCTGGTAAGGCCCATCTATCAGCTATCTTTGCCTGTCTGCCTTTATCTCCTCCTAGATTTGAAGCTAAACAATTCCTTAAAGGCATCCTTCATATTTGGCCGTCCAGGAAGCCTGTTCCTCCTCCCTGGGATCTTAATTTTGTTTTGGAAAAATTTTATCAGACTCCTTTTAAGTGTGCTGTTTCAGCTTCCTTACAACATTCCTCTTGGAAGACTGTACTTTTGTTGGGCATTGCTTCTGCCAAATGGGTGTCTGAGCTTCAAGCCCTTATGGCTTGTCCTCCTTTTCTGGTATTTCATAAGGACAGGGTGTCCTTGCATACTAATCATCCTTTTATGCCCAAGGTGGTTAATGAGTTGTCCCTTAATCAGTCTATTCACTTGCCCACTTTTTTCCCCTCTCTGCAGTCTGACAGTGAGAGGGTGCTGCACACATCGGATGTGCATAGACAACTTAGATATTATTTGGAAAAGACTAAAACCATTAGAAAATCTAATCAGCTGTAGGTTTCTTTTCATCCTAGGTCTCCTAGGATTAGCCGTATCCAAGCAAACTATTTCTTCTTGATCTCTAAAGCTATTTCCTTTTGTTATTCTTTTCATGGTAAGAGCCCTTCTTTTCCTGTTAAGTCTCATTCTACTAGAGCTGCGACTTTTTCTGGTGCTTTTTTTCAAGGGTTTGGATACTAATTCTATTCTTGAGGCAGCTACCTAAACTTCTGTGCATACATTTACCAAGCACTACAAGTTGGATGGAATATCCAGAGCTAGCGCTAGTTTTGCTAGGGCCATCCTTCATGGCTTTCTAGAGGGATGTAGTGGTCCTTCCTCCTCCTCCCAAGTTTTTTCCTGAGCTTTGGCACTCTCCCTAATGTAATGAATACTGCAGCAGTGATGTGTAAGGGCATAGTACAGTTGTGTAAAATCTTACCATAAAGGTAGATGTCCTTCTCTTCACTGTTGCAGTATTCACTCCCTCCCTCCTTCCCCTGGTCCATTTCTCTTCTGGATGTACTGGTTACCTCTTGGTTTTCCTGGGACTGGCATTCCTTCTGGGGCTTTCAGTTCCGAGGATGGTACATCCAAATGTCACCTTTATGCCCTATGCTACAAGAGGAGCATATGTGTGATGTACGGCATACCTTAAAAGTACCCTAAGGTTTTGGTATACGGGCCAGATGTCAGGCTGCCCTGGGCAGGGAATCCCTAATGTAATGAATATTGTAACAGTGATGAGGACATCTACTGTTGTGGTAAGATTTTACACAACAGTACTGTTTACAAATAATGAAATTCTACTTGCACTGACTGGTTACCCATTGTTCAGAATTAAACCATAGGGGTGTGAGGTGGAAACTGTACATTGGCTATCATATGGTGAATGTTGAAAGTAATTGTGGAGTCATACTTTTGCACTATCAGCATAAGTGTAATTGTGGAGTCATACTTTTGCACTGTCAGCATAAGTGTCTTGAGTTGGAGTTCAGGGCTAACCCTTTCAACTATGAAGTAGGAGGTGTATCCAAAGAGTAACCAGATCATAGAGAGAACGTTACATTGGTCCAACCACTGCCATCCTAAAAATGTCATCCACTGATTTAGGGTAACTGTTTAATGGTTTATAATTTTAGCGTTAGCCCCCGAATAGTGAGATTGATTGACTGAAAATGCAGACTTACATATACTATGAGATTGATATTGCTTAGAATATTCCCTTTTTCTTTGAGGTGTGGTGATCTTGGAGTTGGTATATATGTTTGGGAGGTGTGAGGGGCTTGCCATCTACATGGGTAGTGCAAGAGGTTATTGTCCCACCCCCCGCAAAAATTAAAAAAAAAATCTTAAGGGACTGGTCTTATTTTGCAGTAGAAAAGCTGTTGGATAATTATGTAGTGTATGTAGTGAAGAGCAATGCAACAAGGTATGACATTTTGAGAGACCGACATGGATGTTGAAGAAAAGTAAGCTTTGTGGTATCACAATTAATGGTGCACCCTCTGTGTTTGGGAAATATGGATATGTGATGTTTAATGGCAAAATCAGTGCCTCATGAATTCATCAAATGAACCTATATGCCAACAACCCTTGACATGAAGGAGATTGAAGAAAAAAATTACTTATGATGACAGTGCTATAAAACAGAGTAGTCTGGATCATGGGCATTTAAAAAAAAATCCTTGAAGAAGGGTTTGGATCACAGGCATGTAAAACCTTTCTTGAGAAAGAAAGTTGGTGCACAATGATATGATTTTCTTCAGACAAATTTGTGGCTGAGTAGGGCAGCCACAGTATCCATGTGGGTTATTGCATGAGGAAGTATGTTTTTATGAACAAAAAGGTAAAGATGCCACCTTCTTAGACTGTAACTCACAGCTAAATAACCTGATATTTATTTGTCTGTAAATTATCACACTTAAATGTCAAACTTTAGGGAATGAGTCAGCTGAAATGTTTAGTATAACAAATGATGCAACAGGGTGTGATCTTATGAGGTAGTGCCATCTGTGGCAGGGAGAGTAGGGCAGTGCATGTGTACATATGCCAGCATAGCATGCATGTATACTAGGTTGTATTGTTGTAACTGATCAAATGTGTATGTTTATCAGAGAGCCTTGGAAGGGTGGAAAGTTTGAAATTGTGGCTTTCAGATGCTGCCACAGATCTTAGCAAAGCTCTGTGTGTGCATTGTACCAGAGTCAGGTGACCAGAGGTGATGTCATCCTCTAGCCAGCATCCGGTTTCTTTGGAACCCTCGCAGCAGCACCTTAAAGTCTGACAGGAAAGATTTCTGACAGTATATATCTCACTCATCCACACAGAGAGGGAGACATAATCTGGCTTTTGCTGTGGTAAGACACTCAGCACACATCAGCTTGCCTTGCTTTAGTAAGTAGTCAGGGAACAGAACTGCGGTGGTGGTGCTGCGGTAGTGTTGTCGCCTCACAGCAAGACGTTGGGCCATTCGATTCTCAGCTAGTGCGTCTTCTGTGTGGAGACATGCATGAATGGGCATACCTTCGTTGAAGGTTGTGCGTCAGGGCTGGCAAACTTGGCATGCAAAAAATCTACTGCCAATCATTAGCAGACTGCAGTTCCGCTGTGGCGACCCCTAACCGGGAAAAGCCGAAAGATACAAGTGAAGGGCATTTAGTGAGAATAGTTTATTATTGTTTTCTGCATCTGTGAGAAATTATCCAACTGTATTATTATTTTTTTTATATATATCTGTGGTTGAAACTCTGTCGTTTATTGTATTCAGTATTCTCCTGTTTTCTGTTTTATTATTTATCATTAAATATTTTAATACCTTTAATTTTGACCGGTCCTTTAGAGAATACTTTTAACATCTTGAGAGTACTTGTGCTTTCTTTGACACTGTGGCCAGTCTTGAACACCTTGCTACTTTGGTTACACCCTACTGTTTGTTTTAATATTAATTTTACTCAGTATAATTGGGTACCCTTGTAAGAGCCTTAGGGTAGCTGCCTGGTGGCAGCATGATTATCTCAAAGTCTGGGCAGAAAAGTGCACATCTAGTAAATCTGTGCCAGCTTTTCCCAGGTGTTTATGTATGTGTGTGAAACTCAAATATCCAAGTGTGTGTGTGTGTGTGTGTGTGTGTGTGTGTGTGTGTGTGTGTGTGTGTGTGTCAGCTACTTGGAACAGGGACCCAGAGCTCCAAAGTGCTCAGTATGGAGTTTGTGTGGGCCTGGTGAGAAAGAATGAGAGTCCGGCCCCAGGGCTGGAGCATGCTCCCTGTGTGCTCTTAAATGAAATTGTACTTGATTCAGGAAGCTGCATCTGAAAATTCTGTGTGGCTCCATCTTTGCACTTAGTGACAGTCAGTAGCCAGTGGGCAGTTGTCACTGAAGGTATGTGTACTGTAAGCAGCCACAAGGTAAACATACAAGAGTTTCATTTTCCCAACAGTTTTATTTATTTTTGTTAGTTTAGTCAGGGAAAGCAGGCAAGGATGTCAGCAGAGGATTATACCAAACTAAAAAAGAACCAGTTGGCCAAGGTGTGCGTAGCCAAAGGATTGGTGCATGCTAACCTGACTAAAGAGGAAATTATTTCAGCCTTGGTCACAGCTGCAGCATGGGCCAGCAACCCACAAAACAACCAGTCTGGTGATGGGGGTGTGCAGTCTTCAGAAACAGGACAGTTCACCTCTTAATCCGAGGTCATGAAAGTCCATCTGGAGTTCGATATTTGAACTGGAGGCCAAATGTTTGGAAGTAGAATCAGCAGAGAAACTGCAACATTTGGAGGTTGAAGAGAGAAAAGGCAAAACAGATGGCGTTAGAATCAGCAGAGAGACTGCGGCATTCGGAGGCCGAAGAAAATGAGAAACAGTGCCAACATGAGAGGGAGATGCTGACTCTTTGGCAGGGTCCTGGAGGTAATGGGGAAGGGAATAACTGAACCCCAGAAGAAATATAGGCCAGTAAATTTCTTCCACAGTTTACAGAGAGTGATGATTTTGATAGTTTTATTCATGTATTTGAAAGGGTATGTAAACATTATTATGTTGACCAAGGGCTCTGGGTATGGTTCCTGACTCCCTTACTCCATGGTAAAGCTGTAGCTGCTGTTTCTAAATGATCTGATACTGATTGCTTAAAATATGATACGGTTAAATAATGCTTACTAGAATGTTTTAAGTTAACACCTGAAGTTTACTGAAAAAAGTTTCATGAGTATAGACGCAAGGCAAATGAAAGTGTATGTGATTATATTGCTGAGTTAAGCACTTATTTTCATAGGTGGGTGAGCGGATGTCAGGTGACTGATTTTGAAGGGCTGGCAGACCTTTTGGTGAGGGAACAAACCCTTATCACTTTGCCTGAGGATATGAGAATCTGGTTGGCAAACTGGAAGTGTAACTCTGCCGATGAGCTGGGGAGAAAAGGGGATATCTACTTAGCAAGCAGGGAATCGCAGCACAATAAGGGGATACCCAGTGCTGCACATGGTTATAGGGGAAACCGTGGTGGGTAGCCTAAACTACCCCAAAAGAGTACACCAATAACTGGGGAAGCCATTAGTTCAGGTTCATGGCCAGAGTCAAGGGTTAGATGTTTTAAATGTCGCCAGAGGGGCCATGTAGCATACAAATGTCCACTGAGGCAAAATGGGGAACAAAAGGTGAAGTAGCCAGCAAGTGGGAATAACAGCATGCCAGTGGTAAGTTGTCTGGAGACAACATGGGTACCAAATTATCACTGAAGTTTGTATCCTGTCTTAGTGTCTGAAATACAGGCCACTACTAAGAGAGAGACAACCTCTGACGTAATCATTGTGAAGCCTGCATTGGTTAAAGAGGAGCAGTACTTGCTTGGGCAGTCCACACCAGTCAGAGCTTTAGTAGGGACCCCATTCCAAATACCTTTGGCCAGGGTTCACCTTGACTGGGAGTGTGGAAAAGGAAGCAAGCAGGTAGTTTTTTTTGAGGATATCTCTGCAGATGTCTTGATATGGAATAACAATGATGATGCAGTAACTTGTGTGCATGCAGTTACATGTAATCAGGCTTGGAGACAGGCATGTGGGTCAGGTAGCCTGGGGAGACCCAGATAGACCCTACACCTAAAGCCAGGGCTGGTGAGGTGGCTGTTTCAGGGAAGGAGCTACTCTGTAGCAGTGAATCACAGATGCTGGTAGTAACTGATGTTCCCGTGGACAGGGTGACTGCAAGAGCAGAGGTGAGTGGTACTACCCAGGCTGACAGTGAGGCACTGCTGGCAAAAGAGACTGCACTTCTGGTGGAAAGGAGCTGAGAAAGATCACAAAGGTAGAATTGAGAAATGCTCAGCTTTTGGACCCTACATTATGAGACTTGAGGGAGGTAGCTAAGGAGGCACCTGATTCTCAAGGAAAAGGGAAGACTGTATACTGGAACAAAAGTTTACTGTGTAAAGAGTGGACCCCTGAGGGAGGGCTAGAGGATGAGGTAATAAAGAAGTTGGTAGTGCCCAGAGCCTACCATCTGGCACTTATAGCTGTAGCCCATGGCATTCCTTTTGCAGGTCATATGAGCATAAAGCATACCAAGAGACGTATTATGCAAATCTTTTATTGACCTGGAATTGCAAGGGACATAACAGGGTACTGCAAGACCAGTGAGCAGTGCCAAAAGGTAGACAAGGCAGGAGACAAGGTCAAAGCTCCTTTGATGCCTTTGTGTGTTATTGAAGAGCCATTTCAGAAGGTAGCTATGGATATTGTGGGGCTTCTGAGTACCCCAAGTTCCACAGGGAAGAAGTATATCCTGGTGGTAATAGATTATGTTATTTGCCCTGAGGTGGTGGCTCGGTCCTCCATCTAGGCAGAGAAGTTGGCAAATGCTTTGTTAGAGATTTTCAGCAGGGTAGGCTTCCCGAGAGAAATACTGATTGATAGAGGTGCCAATTTCATGTCAGACTTGCTGGCTTGTCTGTGGAAGTACTGTGGGGTGAGGCACTTGAAGACAATCTTCTACCACCCCCAGACTAATGGTCTTGTGGAGAGGTAAATCTCTACACCAAGACTATGCTGAAAGGGTTTGCAGATCAGTTTGAGAGTGGGCGAAAATGTTTGCCCCATCTGCTGTTTGCATACAGAGAGGTACCCCAGGAATCCACAGGTTTTTCACCCTTTGAGTTGCTGTATGCTCATAGTGAGAGGGGGCCTTTAGATATTATTTGTGATGAGTGTGAAGGTGAGTGTGAATCCCACAAGGAGTCTTTTGTGGCATATGTTCAAAACTTCAGGACAAGGCATATGGACCTCAATGGCTTGGTCCAGGAGAACCTGGCAGGAGCCCAACAGCAGTAAAAGGTCTGCTATGACAGTAATGCTCGAGCTCAAGAGTATGCTGTGGGACAGCAGGTTATGGTACTCATTCCTGTCATATACAATAAGCTGCAGGCATCTTGGGGGTGGCTTCAAAGTTGTTAGGAAGGTCAGTAATGTTAATTACATGGTAAACCTGATAGGCAGGATGCAGGAGCAGGCATTCCAATAGCTTAAAGAGGCTTTGGGAGGAGCTCCTGTGTTAGTCAGTCCAGATTACGGCAAAGAATCTGTTGTGCAGGTGGATGCTTCAAACCATGGGGTTGGGGTTTTCTCAGAGGGAGCAGAGCACCCAGTTGTGTATTTCAGTCATAGACTCCAACCCAGAGAGGAATGTTATGCAGCTGTAGAAAAAGAACGTCTAGCAATTGTATGGGCACTGGAGAAACTTCAGCCATCTCTGTAAGGAAGGAAATTCACTGTTGTTCTAGACCATAATCCTTTAACATGGCCAGATTGAGCCTGACAAGTTATTAAGGTGGAGCTTAGGGTTGCAGGCATATTACTTTACAGTGCGGCATCATAGTGGGAGCAGCAATGCCAATACAGATGGGCTTTCAAGACAAGGGTATAGGATAATGTGTTCCCAGACAGATGCATTTGTTGAGCAACGTTTTTCCAGGGTCACTTGAAAAATTAGTTTGAGTTTTCAAAGGTAGGGGAGATGTGATGTTATGAGGTAGTGCCATCTGTGCCAGGAAGAGTAGAGCAGTACATGTGTACATATGCCCGTATAGCTAGCTGGAGTTTTGTAAAGAATTTTATTTTACTATCACACTGATTTGTAAAGATGTTTATGTTAAAATATATTTGTAAAATGATTTGTGTTGCAAATGCATCAGTAGTAGGCCCTGCTGGGCAGAATGAATGTATGCATGTATATTAGGTTATATTGTTGTAACTGATCAAATGTGTACACTTATCAGAGAACTCTGGAAGGGTGGAAAGTTTGAAACTATGTTATACCATTCAGATGCTGCCACAGATCTTAGCAAAGCTCTGTGTGTCTGTTGTACCAAAGTCAGGTGACCAGAGGTGATGCCCTCCTCTACCCAGCATCTGGTTTCTTTGGGACCCTCACAGCTGAACTTTAGAATCTGACAAAAAAAATCTGACAGGATGTATATCTCTCACACATCCACACAGAGAGAGTGAGACATCATCTGGCTTTTGCTGTGGTAAGGCAGTTGGCACACCTCAGCTTGCCTTGCTTTAGTAAGTATTCAGGGAACAGTGATTATTTAATTAATGAGGGGCATTTAATGAGAATAGTTTAGTGTTGTTTTCTGCATCTGTGCAAAACCATCAAACTGTATTATTTTATATTTCTGTGGTTGAAACTCTGTTCATTGTATTCAGTATTGTCCTGTTTTCTGTTTTATTATTTATCATGAAATATTTTAATACTTTTTTTTGTGGCTGGTCCTTTAGAGAATACTTTTAACATCTTGAGATTACTTGTGCTTGTTTTAGCGATACTGTGGCCACTTCTGAAAGTCTTGCTGCTTTGGTCACACCCTACCATTTGTATTAGTATTAATTTTACACAGCATAATTGAGTACTCCTTGTAAGAGCCTTAAAGTAGCTGACTGGTGGCAGCATGATTACCTCAGAGTCGGGGCAGAAAGGGGCACAGCTAGTAAATCTGTGCCAGCTTTTTGTGTGCATGTGTGTGTGTGTGTGTGTGTGTGTGTGTGTGTGTGTGTGTGTGTGTGTGTGTGTGTGTGTGTGTGACTCAAATATCCAAGTGTGTGTGTCAGCTACTGGGAACAGGGACACAGAGCTCCAAAGTGGTCAGTGTGGAGTTTGTGTGGGCTTGGAGAGAGAAAGAGAGTCCAGCCCCAGATGTTCATTGTGTTTCACTGTTGCAGTCATGACTGTAGGGTTCTCCCCTGCCGGCAGGCAGTCCTCGGTCGAGCAGAATCCCAAAGTCTGGGTCCGGCGTCGGCTGTTCAGCCATGCTCCCTGACGTCAGAGCGCCAGGAGTACAAAGCTGACAGCCGACGCCATGTTCTCCAGTCTTTCTTGCCGTGCGGTGATAGCAGTTCACAAGTGCTGGTCGGCTGACTCCTGACAATTTTTTATAAACGTACTTCAGTCCGAAGACTTTCTTCTCCTACTCAAAGCTAAGTACCCTGTTGGGGAAACTTTTTTCTTGCTCCAGTCCGATGTCAGAAAAAGTTAATAATTATATTTCATGTGGGAAGCAAATACCTCATAAGGATTTTCATTCTTACTGTATTCCTTGCTTAGGCCCTGACCACAATGTAGCTAGTTGTCGGTTTTGTGCTAGATTCAATCAACGTACGATTAAACGAAGGTACGATTTTGCATTTCATTACTTCGGTAGGCGTTTTAATTATAAAATGTCATCGGATACGGTTCCGGCTACCGGAGTTCACAAACGATGCAAGGATAAAGACAGGCCTCCGAGGTCCAAATCAGACGATGTTGTACAAGCAGAGCCAGCTTCAGGTTCGGCCATCGTCAGTGAGGCACTTTTGCAGCCCCTGTCATCGGCCATTTCGGAACCGATGGCCGAAACGGACTCCCACGAGGAGCCATCTAGGCCTTTGAATATTTCTGTTGCAGGACCTTTGGACAATGCTCCTTCAGATGGGTCCGGAGCCGCTGTGCAGGTACCGGCTTCCGAAGGGGTTTTCATGCCTACTCACCTTCTAATAAAGGCAAAGGCAAAGACTCCTTCCAAATCAAAGACTGTAGCCCAGGCCTCTTCTGATCCGGCACCCAAGTCTCAGAAACAGTTACTTAAGATGGCGGAGGACTTACTTACTATGATTAGGGGTTCACATCCCCCTCCAGATAAAAGGCCAAGGCAGGAAGTTTATTATGACTCCTCTGATCAGGCTTCTGTTTCTTCAGTTTCTTCTTCTGTCCAGGAATATTCTTTCCCTCCTTATGAGGATTCTGATGCTGAGGAATCCATTCCTTCAGCTTCTCCCCCTGAGGATTTCTCTTTTGGGGAAACTTTGCATGAAATGAGGGAACATTTTCACTGGGAAGGACAGGAGTACTCGGAATCTAAGAAAAGGCTAAGGGATTTTCTTCTTCTTCCCCAACATAGACCCCTGGCTATTCCTCCTATTTTGGATATTGTGGATGATGATTTTTCGGAGGCTAACTTAACTCCTGACTCTTTTCCTCCAGCTCCTGTTAAGCCAGACAGATATTATAGGGTTCCTGATTCCCACCAGTTTTTATACAAGAATCCTACTGCTGACCCTGAAACCATTTCTCAGGGTCCTATAGGGGTTAAGGCTGCTTCTGCTAAAAACCCCATTCCCACTGAGAAGGGTTCCAGATCTTTAGAAAGATGGGGCAAAAAAGTGTACACTTCTTCTACTTTATCTATTAGGGCTTTAAACTGTCAGTTTCATATGCTGAAATACCAGCAATTTCTCCTGTCTGTTTTAAAACAAAAGCTTACTTCCATTTCCGCCTGTGCAGATGATAAGGAATTACATGACGTAATGCATGCCACTGAACAAGTTGGGAAGCATGGTTTACACTGTGGATTTGATGCCTTGGAGGCTTCTTGTAGGGCTGCTGCCTCTGGCACAGTCATTAGAAGGCATGCATGGTTAAAGGAACAAAATTTGCCAGATCAAGTAAATGCTAAATTATTGGATGCTCCTGTTCAGCATAATGTTTTGTTTGGATCTAAAGCTGAAGAGGTGATAAAGAAGATGGAGGACAAGGCAAAATCCATGCAAACAGTTAAGGATTTCTTACAAGTACAGCCACCCAGATTTAGTAGGAATTGGCCTACAAAAAATTGGTCCTTTCCCAATTCAGACAGGCCTCAGAGGGGTAGATACAGACGCTCCCAAGGAAGGCCTCAAACACAAGCCTCTTATAGACCAAGACAGTCGACTGCTTCCACCCCTAGGGGAGGAGAGGACAGGACAGGTCGCAAGCTCATAGAAAACAGACTCAATGACTCCCTCTGTTGGGTTGCAGGAACTTCTTGATGGAAGCCCCTCTCGGAGGAAAACTTTCTCTTTTTCACCTAAATTGGACTCATATAACCCAAGACAAGTGGGTTCTGGATGTGGTTTCAAGAGGTTACAAATTCCATTTTCATACCCTACCAAGACCAAGCGGATGGCCAGATCTTCCAAAACATCAATGGTTAGAGGCCTTAAACCAGGTGGAAGCTCTCTTGGCTATGAAAGCCATAGAACTAGTTCCACTTTCAGAGATGGGACAAGGTTTTTACTCAAGGCTCTTTCTAGTCCCCAGGAAGCAAAATTCATGGAGACCCATTCTGGATCTGTCAGTCTTGAACACTTTTCTCGAGATACCAAAATTCAAGATGCTTACTCTACAGCAGCTACTTCCAATGCTGACCAAAAATGCATGGATGGTAACTTTGGATTTAAAGGAGGCATATTTACACATTCCCATCAGGCAGGAATACAGAAAATACCTCAGGTTCAAGGCCGGATCGAGGCACTATCAATTCTCTGCGCTGCCCTTTGCATTGTCTACTGTGCCCAGGGTCTTCACCAAATGCCTGGCTCCAGTAGTAGCTTATTGCAGACTCAAGGGAATTCAAATTTACCCTTATCTGGACAACTGTCTTATTCAGGAAGACAGCAAGGATGTCTTACTCCAGCATCTAGAGTTTGTTCAGAATCTTCTCAAGTTCCTGGGATTCACTGTAAACATAAAAAAGTCAAATTTGACACCCTCACAACAGATAATTTTTCTGGGCGCTGCTCTAAACACAACAACCCAGATGGCATTTCTGACATACGAAAAACAATTACAGCTGGCTTCAACTTTCAAAACCTTGGCAACATTAACTCAGCTATCTGCAAGGAGATTCCTGCAGGCTTTGGGTTACATGGCCTCCTGCATCCTTCTCGTACCATATGCAAGACTACATATGAGGAAAATACAGTGGTACCTAAAAAGTGTATGGTCTCAGCATTGCCACAGTTTAGACATACAGATCTCCGTCCTGCCTTGTCTTCAAAAGGAATTCCTTTGGTGGTCCAAGGCATGTACTCAAAACAAAGGAAGACCCTTCTGTCTGCCTCCTGCCACTCAGATACTAACCACGGACGCCTCAGATTATGCATGGGGAGCCCATTTTCAGGGCAACTGTCTGAAGGGCCTTTGGACAAAGGATCAGAAGCACCTGCATATCAATTTAAAGGAAATGTTAGCAGTTCAGAAAGCTCTATTGGCCTTCAAGAATCTTCTACAACCAGGACAGCTACTGATACGGACAGACAACACCACAGTTATGTGGTACATAAGCAAGGGGGATCTCATTCCTATCCCCTTTGCAGACTAGCCATGAATCTTTGGAACACAGCTCTAGCTTGCAATCTGGACCTTCAAGCTCAGTTTCTACCAGGGAAGCAAAACTTCCTGGCAGACAGTCTGAGCAGAAACCTATCAGATCCACACGAATGGATGCTGGACACCGAAATATTCAAGATGATTACAGCAGTCTGGGGATGTCCTCACATAGACCTCTTTGCATCCCACTTCAATCATCAACTACAGATTTTTTGCACCAGGACATTCCACGAACTAGCTTGGAAAGTGGATGCACTGTCATTCAGTTGGAGAAACCTTTCGGGATATGCCTTTCCGCCTCTTCCACGGGTGTTATTAAAGATCAAACAGGACAAGCCCAAAATGATAATCTTGCTGCCCCCAAATTGGCCTCAACAGTTTTGGTACCCAGCACTGAAAAATCTTTGCCTGGAGCCCCCTTGGGATTTACCACAGATTTCGAACCTTCTGTCCCAACACCAGGGTCAGGTTCTGCACTCCCATGCCAAAACTCTCAGCCTGGCGGCCTGGTTAATCCAGGGTCTTTGATTCATTCTCTCCTACCCAAGCAGGTTATGGATGTCATTTTAGAAGCCAGACGTCCTAGCACTAGAAAATCTTATGCAGGAAAATGGAAAAGATTTTGTTCCTGGATGCAGGCTCAGGATTCTGATCCTCTTATTCCTAACATTCCTCTGATTTTACTTTACCTGACAGACCTCTTACATAAGGGTCTCTCTTTCTCTTCCATAAAGATACATGCCTCTGCTATTTCTGCTCATTATAATACAGACCCTCCAATCTTTTCCCACCAGCTCATGAGACAGTTTCTCAGGGGAGCTAAGAACTTAGGGCCCCCCTAGATCTCCTCCCATTCCTGCTTGGGATCTCAACTATGTTTTGGAAAAACTCACCTTACCTCCCTTTGAGCCTGCTGCCACATCTGACATCAAGTTTTTATCTTGGAAGACAGCTATCCTGTTAGCTCTGACCTCTGCCAGGAGAGTTTTGGAGTTGCAAGCTCTCATGGCTGTGGAACCTTATATTATTTTTCATCAAGACAGGGTGTCTTTAAGGACTAATCCTACTTTCATGCCTAAGGTGGTTTCCAAAGTGGCTTTAAATCAAACTATTCACTTGCCAACTTTTTTCCCCACTCCTCAAAATAAGGGGGAAAGGATCTTGCATTCCTTGGATGTACACAGACAACTACCTTTTTACCTGGACAGAACCAAGGGCATCAGGAAATCAGAGCAATTGTTTGTTTCTTATGCTTCAAGTTCCCAAGGTAAAGCTATTTCAAAACAGACCATTTCTAAATTAATTGTTCATGGAATCAGATTTTGCTATTCACACCATGGAAAGCAAATCCCAGGGACTATCAGGACTCACTCTACCAGAACTGCTGCCACTTCAGCTGCCTTCCTCAGAGGAGTTCCTACCAAGGACATTTTGGAAGCTGTAACTTGGAGTTCAGTGCATACTTTTTCTAAGCACTACAATCTACCTCTTTACTCTAAGTCTAGGGCAGGCTTTGCTTCTGCAGTCTTGCAGGGCCTTTTAGCCGCCCCCTCTACTTTATGACCACCTCCCTTTTATTCTGCTTTGGGATTCAACCCTACAGTCATGACTGCAACAGTGAAACATGATGAACATAGTACAGTTGTGTACACTTACCATAAATGTAGATGTTCGAGTGTCTTCACTGTTGCAGTCTGGGTTTCCCTCTCTCCTGTCCCCTCTTATTTTTTCTTTTGTGTGGTTCCTTTTTTCACCCTTCTTCTGAGGTGTATTTGCAAAGGGTATGGGATCTTACTCGTTTTGGAACTCCTGACATCTGGGGCAAGAAAAACTGGAGAACATGGCGTCGGCTGTCAGCTTTGTACTCCTGGTGCTCTGACGTCAGGGAGCATGGCTGAACAGCCGACGCCGGACCCAGACTTTGGGATTCTGGCCGACCGAGGACTGCCTGCCGGCAAGGGAGAACCCTACAGTCATGACTGCAACAGTGAAGACACTCAAACATCTACATTTATGGTAAGTGTACACAACTGTACTGTCTGGAGTGTGCTCCTTATTTGCTCAAGGGAAATTGTGCTTGGTGCAGGGAGCTACATCTGAAAATACTGGGCAAATCCATCTTTGCTCTTAGTGGCTGCCCCTCACTGGAGGCAGTGGTGAGGACTACGTTTTCTTGATTGGTGGACCAGAGTAAGGACCCATCACACAGGGGTTCAGCTTTTTTGAGTAATGGACTTTATCTTGTCAAAAGCTGTCAATGTATGCAGACCACATGAAATTGTTTGACCACATATAAAAGAGTTAACTGATGAAGAGTATGTGTATAAGATAAAACAGGAGTCAAGTAATAAGTCAAAAATGAGAAATAAAAGCATAGTATTTTTTAAACATATTGGATGTGAAAGAGAAAGCCATGAGACAATGTATTTAGCAAAGAAAAGATCCAAGAAGGAGGTGCTTTAACACTTCTAATTCAAGGTGGCAGTAGGTGTGGCTGTAAACATGACAGAAAGCTGTCTCAAGTTTAATTAGTCTTACAGAATTTTGTGCTAAAAACGGGCATTTTGTGAACATGTGGCAAAGCGAAAATAAATGTGTTAAGAATTTGCATGCTGTTAAGTATTCATTCTCAGATTACCTGCATAATTCAGTGAAGGGTGACTGGATCCAGACCCTGAGCGGACACTCTGGCACAAATCAAAGAAGGTCATCCTGAACAGAGTGTCAACACATTGCAGGATGCACATATACAAACACACACATGAAGACACACTCTGTCTTTTTCTCTGTCACTTTCTGTCTCCCTCTGCCTAAGCATGCCTATGGGTAGTTTTGTGGAATACCAATTCGCTTATGCCATGACTGGGATGTTTGAGGAAAGAGCACCTCAAGAAAATCTGCAGAGAACAGGAAGAATGAACACACACTTCGCAGATGTCACCCCAGCTGAGAACTGAACTCAAGAACCGGGAACTGTGAAGCTGCAACATCTTGTTACACAGAAGTATAAAAGTGAACTCTCTCTTGGTACTCTGGAAGTGAAAAGACTTGAGAATGAAACTGAAAATACATCAGATACAGTGAGACAGGTGTAATGTGGGCTATTGGAATAAAGCACTGAGCATTAATGGAGAGGCTGTCTGCTGCTGCAGGTGCAGAGTGCAGTATTTGGTCAGAAAATACTTTTGCTTTAACTAAAATTAGAAAATACTCAAGAAAGCTGTTTCATTGTTAACTGTGGCACTATTAGGTCAAAAACTGCTGACATGTCAAATTTGGTTCCCTTGGATCTCATATTTACTGGCTCAGCCCCAGGTAACCAATGTCCATGTTGGTCTTTCAGCTACTCTCCAACCCTGCCTGACTTGCTCCATTATCGCTGGAGCTGGTTGTGTATCCTGAGGGTATCCTAGGGGTTCAGCTCATCTGTGCTTCCATCTATGGGGATTTTTTTTGTTTATGACCTATCCACTATTTTCCATGCTCCCCCCACATGCTTTTTGATTACATTCAAGGGCAACTCCTCTCTTTGGACCATGCTTCCCCTAGTGCCCTCCCACCTTGGATGGACACACCTATCCCTTCCTTGCCACTCCATCAGTCACACAAGCTGCTCATTTAACCCAGAGAGTCCGGACTGTAGTCAAGGCCTTATCCCTCTATGCCACCAGAGTTGCCTGCAAAAACAAAAAGTTTAGTCTTCTTTTTTCAAATATTCACCCCTAAAGATGTTAAGTCTCCTAATATTTTGAATTGTTTGGCTTGCTAAGAATGTAAAAAGATGCAAAAGCAAAGTCTGTGCATGTTAAAAATCAAACACACTTGTCAAGGAAATGTGCTGGGTAGAATGCAGACCTATAGCACCAACATCCTCCATGACTGTGCTGATTTGTTCATGGGCATATGAAGTCTGTTGGGAAAGTATCACGTAGAAATAAAACTTTTTGAATTTACAATAATCCATGCTACCAGAAAAGTACCTGTAGCACTCAGAAGTAAAGTTGAACAAGAGCTAAAAAAATTGGAAAGGATAGGTGAATGGACAGGTGATCCGCTGTGGCGACCCCTAACCGGAAAAAGCCGAAAGAAGAAGAAGGTGTCATTAAAAAGCAATAAGAATCAACAGAAAGCGTGAATATTATGGTCACTATTGTAAAGAAAGATATGATTTACATTTGTATTATTCTGCAAGATCTCAGTAAAGTGAATTAATACTGAATATCACCTTTTGCTTACACTTGAAGTAGCTTCATGAGTTCAGATACTAAGTTTTTGTTCTCAATACAAGATGCAAAGCAATGTTTCTGACAAATAAAGATATAGCAATCTTCAGACTCTGTACATTTAGTACACTATTAAGAAAGTATGAATTCCTTAGCCATTTTGGTTGTTTTTTTTTTTGTCCCCCAGATCTGTCCCAAAGAGAAGTTTCCAAAGTCATTGAAGGCTTAGTGGAACTGTAAACATAATAATGGTCTGTTAGTTTAGGGTTAGAAATAAGGAACTTGAAAAAAGACTGAAAGAATTGATGCATAGGTAAGACAGACATATCTTCCAACAAACAAAAAATAAAATAAAATTAATCACAACAGCAGCATCAGTTCTTATTTATTCCATCACACTGAAAAAACATATGCTTAGTGCCTTGGCTAATGCCTTCATTCGAGTAAAAACCTCATCAAACTAAAAAAACATTTCTAAATGTATGTCATGTGATGTTCTCTCCTTCTATCTCACCTTCATTCCTACATATGGGTTTGGAGCCGATTACAAAGCTCGAAGTCTTTCACTTGGCTCGTGACAAGGTAGGTATCCCATAGTGCACTAGTAAGAATCCCCAGATCTCGTTTGCCGCATCTACGAGTTCAGAAGTGTTTTCTTTCTTGGCCGTGGCTAAGTTGAATTTTCTTCATTATTCTTGTCTATAGTGATAGTTTTTGATATTAGTAGTTTAGTATAAATAGCGAAATTGTTGTTATAGTAGTAAATTAGTTAGCGTGGGGTTTTTTTTGAATATTTGCAAAGTTGTTGAACACTTGTTGGCCGTCGCTTCCGCGGGTCTCTTTTCTTCTGAGTGGTATCCCTTCTTTGGTGTGCTAGTTTTTTAGGCGTATCTCCGTGTTTGGGTTAGGACCTTTTCTAAACTTGTGTTTTTGACCAGAATAAATAGTATAAAGTTAATAGCTGTGTGCAGTGTTCCTTTATTGACTCTTATTAGCTAGAACTATTAGAGTGTTTGTTGAATTATTGCAATTGTCGTTGCAAATTCTTGACGTAGATTTTCTTTTTACGACTAGGTCCGTTTAAGTTAGAGGACCTAGTCATGTATTACCTTTTTTCTAGTATGTTGTTTTCTCAGCAGGGCTAGGCCTGTTTAAGTTAGCGGACCTAGTCCTCTGTTGTTTTTTACTTTTGTGCAGTGCTTCTTTGCAGGGTTAGGCCCATTTAAGTTAGAGGACCTTGTCCTCTCTTCCTGCTTTTCCCTCCTGTGATTGTGTTTTGTGACGATATGTCTAAGGAATCAAAGGATCATAAACCTTCGAGTTTTAAAAAGTGCCTCAAATGTTCTCCAAAAATGTCCCTGACTGACGGACATAGTAATTGCGTTTACTGCCTTGGAGCCATACACCTTCAGGAGACATGTTCCTTTTATCACTCCTTTAGTTCTCGGGTTCTCCAGGAAAGGAAGAACAAATTGATCCTGAAAGGTCTCCTTAAGCTTTCTTTTGAGAAGGATTTAGCAAGCTCTTCATCATCGCATTCCAGGTCTCCCTCTTCTAAAAAAGAGAAGATCAAGTCGGCCAAGAGACATTCTCCCACACCGACTATTTTATCTGGACTTCCACAAAAAATTACAAATTTGGACAAACCTTCTAACCTCTTCAGCTCCACTGTCCTCGGAGACGGTTGAGGTTATTGACATGGACACTCCAGTATATCGGCACCGAGTTTTTCAGAGTTGACTACTGAACACTCACCTCGGAGCCGGTCTAGAGAATTATTACTGGTCTCCCCGACTCTCAGATCTCCGATTTTGCAGAGATTTAGATCACCTACCTTGTCTTCCAGATCTTCTAAGAGTCTTTCTGAACAGGATGTAGAGAGAGTAGTACTTAGACTCTTAAAGCCATCGGCGCTAGCTAATTTGTTGCCAATCAATCGGTTCTGGAGCCATCTAAGGCCATATTTCCTGTTTCTGTTCCTCCTCCGAGCCATGTTGGTCCTTCAGAGCCGTCAGTTCCAGCACCTCTTTTGTCTGTCTCAGAGCAGAGTTCTGCTCTGACACCTTCGGTGCTGTCCTTGGTGTCTAGGAGCCGAAGCTCACCAGTCGGCCCCGATAGGGACGCTTGGACCCAAACTTCCTCGGTTCTGAGCCTACCTCTTGGTGATTTGGCTCGGTTGAGCTTGGATCCTACATCTATCTCGGAGCTGATCGCTTTGGAGCCTAGGGTTACTTCCACTTCCTCAGAACCGGGGTTGTCCTTGGAACCAGAGAGATCTGCCTTTGAGATGATGAGGAGCGTGCTGTCTAGGTGTTCAGATCCAAACAAGGGTATCAATGCTCTTCCCTATCAAGCTCCGACCTCTGTCTCAGCACCATCTCTCTCTCTTGACAGCAGAGACCCACAGCCTCAGGAGCCCCCACTGGGTGACCCCCAGTCTTCCAAGACCTCCCCAGAATACCCTTCTGAGGAGCCTCCTCGGAAGAGTACTTGCAAGAGGAAGCATGTAGACTCCCCTGATGAGTCCATCACCTCTGACACTGACCTTGAGGAGTCAGAAGGGTCCCCTAGGTCATCCTCTGATATCTCCTTCGTAGATATCCTAGAGATACTGAAACAGGGAGGTAGCTGGCCCACTGTCACCCCTTCTGAGTTGGAGTCAGTGTACCTGAAGGCTTTCAGGTCTCAACCTTGAGCCTCATGGGTGTCTCCACCTTTCGATGAGCTCTTAGATTTAGTCAGTCGAAAGGTGTGGGAGACTCCGTATGCCATGGAACCAGTCCCCAGAAGGCCCAACAAATTTCTTTCAGCCCCCAAAGAGAAAGAATTTTTGACTAAAGGTGTGCCTGTAGATGCCATGGTGATGGCAGCAGCCACAAAGAAGAACTAGTGGAAATTTCCTCATATGTCCATCCACCGATCAAGGAGTCTCGAACAATGGATAGATACGGGAAGCGTATCTTCTCTTCAGCAGCTTTTACACTCAGATTGCTGAATTATCTCACCCATTTCACTAGGCTTCAAAGAGATCTCCTAAAGGAGCTAGGAGATTCTCTCCAAGGTACCTTAGCTGAAGGAGTCCCTGAGAAGGTTACTGCTCAGTTGTCTACCTTAAACTCCATTGTTAACTCCTCCATGAGGCTGATATCTTATGCAGCAGATGGAGCAAGCAGGGCATCTGGTTCAGGAGTTTCCTTTAGGAGACACTCCTGGATGTGCTTATGTAACTTTGCGGAGCCCTTCAAATCGACATTTACCAACGCCTCCTTTGACAGTTCCTCTCTGTTTGGACAGAAGGTAAAAGATACACTCACCAGGTGTGAGCAGGAAGGGAAAACTCTCTCTGCCATGGGAGTACATTTTTCCTTCCCTTCTAGACCATACCCTAAAGGTCAGAGAGGCGGGAAAATGTGGTTGAAGAAATCTCAGATTTTTCCGGGATGCACAAGGTGATTCCTCCCACAGAGGTAGAGGAGGAGGAAGTAATGGTAGACATCACCTTAGAGGCAGTGGGGTCTGCAAAACCAGGGTGGCCGCGATTCCTTTCGTGGATGTCCCTATCAGCACTCCTGAAGTGGGGCCCGACTGCACTTCTGTGGAGCCAGTCGGGGGTCACTTATCTTTGTATCCAGAAGCCTGGCACGACATCACCCAAGACAAGTGGGTACAAAGAATAATTTCCAGAGAATATTCCATACCTTTCTCTTTTTCACCTCATCCCACCAAGAAAATCCCAGATGTTCTACCCAATCACAGGGATCAAGCAACTATAGAAGTCCAAAAGTTGCTTCAAAAGAGAGTCATCCAAACCATCCCCACAGACCAGATAGGATTCGGAACTTACTCCAGATTCTTTTTAGTGCCAAAACGAACAGGGGACTGGAGGCCCATTTTGGATCACAACAAATTAAATGAATTGGTGAAGAAGTCCAAGTTCTGAATGGTAACACTGCAGTCTATACTCCCTCTGTTAGGGAAAGACAATTGGATGTGCTCCATAGACCTCCAAGATGCGTACTACCACATAAAAATGGACAGAGCATTGAGGAGTCATTTACGCTTCCGGCTGGGAGCCAGTCATTACCAATTTCATGCTCTGCCCTTTAGTCTCACCACAGGGTGTTCACCAAATGTATGGTGGTAGTAATGGCTCACTTGAGACGTCTTGGATTCCAAGTGTTTCTGTACCTGGACAACTGGCTCCTGAATGCCACCACCAGGCACCTACTTCTACAAGCCAGGGATTCAACCATCCAGGTCTGCACTCAGCTAGGGATTACTGTAAATTGGGAAAAGTCTGCCTTGTCGCCCTCTCAATATGTGACTTTTCTAGGCGCAGAAATAGACACAGTCGCAGTGATGGCTTGCCTTCCTGCAGACAGAATACAAAATCTAAGACAACAGATATACAGCCTACTTCCCCAACACAAAGTCAAAGTGAAGACAGTGCTCAAACTTCTAGGAACCATGGCCTGTACTATAACTCTAGTTCCACTAGCCAGACTACATATGAGAATTCTTCAATGGCTACTCTTTTCCCAGTGGTCTCTTCAACAGCTGCCTCTGTCTCATCCTATTTTGATAACAGAATCTTGCAAAAAGGACCTTCGTTGGTGGAGCCAGTCCAATCAACTAACGATAGGGACACCATTTATTCCTCGCCAACCCATTGCTACTGTGACCATGGATGCCTCCCAGATTGGAGGGGGGGGGGCATTATCTAGGCAGGACAGTCCAAGGCACAGGGCAAGAACATGAGGCTCACTTGCATATCAGTGTTCTAGAGATGAGAGCAGTGCTACTTAGCATTGCAAGCACTTCACAATTTTCTTCCTCTAGGGACAATAGCAATCCAGTCAGATAATATGTCAGTGGTATGGTATATAAACAAACAAGGAGGAACCAGATCCTACCCCCTATGTCGAGAGGCTCTTCGTGTTTGGCAGTGGGTGAAATCTTCCCAACACTTTCTAGCTGCAACCCATATCCTGGGGACAACCAGTGTGATAGCCGACAAGCTCAACAGGGCAATCTTTATGCCTCACGAATGGTCTCTGAATCAGAAAGTCGTGGAACAGATTTTCCGCAAATGGGGACAGCCTTGCTGCGATCTGCTTGCCAGCCCAATGAATGCCAAATGCAGCAGCTACTTCTCCCTTATCCCTCCTGGGGGAGACACCGAGAGACGCACTTGTTCACAATTGGCCCTCGGGACTTCTTTATGCCTTCCCTCCCTTTCTGCTAGTATCGAAAGTGATCCAGAAAGCAAAAACCTTGGGAAGCAGGATGCTTCTTATCACTCCTTACTGGCCTTGTCAGATTTGGTTCCACTTTCTCGGGCCTCACCTTCTGGACGATCCATGGACTCTGGTCCCAATACTAGACCTTCTGACACATATGTCAGGCACCTCCCACCCCCTGTCTCCACACCCTCAACTTGACAGCGTGGCTGCTCCACTTCCATCCCTAGTCAGGCTTCATGATTCTCCCCTGCATATCCTGATGTCTTCTCACAAGCCTTCTACGAGAAAATTGTAAGCTAGCAAATGGAAAAGATTTCCTATCTGGGCACGAGGATAAAACATAGATCCTTATACAACCTCCATTCCCTTGGTGTTAGAATTCCTAACCAAACTTTTCCATCAGGGATCAGCTGCTGCTACAATCAAAGTTCAATTAGCAGCGATCTCTAATTTTCATTTGGGACAACACAAACCTAATCTTATGGCTCACAGGTTGTGTAAATCATTTTTGAAAGGCACTACCCTGCTAAGACCTCCCTTTCAAGAACCTGTATCTCCCTGGGATCTAAATTTTGTTCTGTCCAAACTTACTTCCCCAACTTTTGAACCCGCACATACCTGTGAATTAAAGTTTCTTTTAGGAAAGACCATTTTTCTAGTAGCAATTACATCCACCAGAAGAGTGTCAGAGTTACAAGCACTGTCAGTCAAACCTCCTTACTTGATTTTTCAGACAGTTTCCCTTCATACAAAGCTGTCCTTCATCCCCAAGGTTTGTTCTCAGTCTAATATGAATCAAACTATTGAACTGCCAGTCTTTTTTCGTAATCATTTAAACAAAGTGGAATATAAGTTTCATCAGCTTGATGTTCACAGACAGTTAAGGTTCTATCTACATAGAACCAAGGAGTTTAGGAGATCAGACCAATTGTTTGTATCTTTTTCTGAAACAAGAAAAGGTATGCCAGTCTCCAAGATAACATTATCAAACTGAATTTCAAATTGTATATCTTTTATTTAATCTTCTAATGGCAAAGAACTCCCGTTTAAAATTAAAGCTCATTCTGCCAGATCCGTATCCACATCTGCTGCCTTTCAAGCCAGAATTACAATTGACAGTATATGTGCAGCAGCAACTTGGTCTACCTCTCAAACCTTTATTACTCATTACAAATTGGACTTGGCCTCCAGGGGTAGACCCTCCTTTGGCTCCACGGTTCCTAGGAGTATATTCCCGTGAGCCTCCTGAGAAAAAGGTGCTAGGGACGCTGTCCCATATGTAAGATTGAAGGCGAGATAGGACTACAGAACATAAAGAAGTTATGTACTTACCATAATGTTCCATGTTTGTAGTCCATCTCACCCTTCATTCTTACGAACCCACCCACCTACCCTCCTTGTATCCTTGGAGGATCTGGAGACAAGATAGTATCTATCTTCCTTAGGGTGGAGACCTTTCATCTTTGTTGTTCCTTGTGAAAATAACTTCTATCACTTTTTTAGACAGCAGAAAACAAGATCTGGGGATTCTTACTAGTGCACTATGGGATACCTACATTGCCACGAGCCAACTGAGAGACTTTGAGCTTTGTAATTGGCCGAGTCGTAGCCGAGCATTGGCTCCGAACCCGTATGTAAGAATGAAGGGCGAGATGGACTACAAACATGGAACATTATGGTGAGTACATAGCTTCTTTATTTTTTTATTTAAACAATTTTTAAAACATCATTCAGTATTCAGACCATTATGTTTAAGAATATCAAATTTCAAAATATTTTTTTTCTCAGTAAACAGTGTTTAATCTCTTTATCCTCTCTATCTAAAACGTGTTCTAAAAACACTAACTTTTAAATCTTGGACATTATGTATAAATGCCAAGGCCGGAACACAAACAGGCATTACAGAAGATTCTCGGAATGATGCAGTGCCTTTTAAAGTTTATAACTAATACGTCTGAGGTAACTGTGCTGCTAAGGAAGGGTCTACTACAAGTGCTCACATGCCA
This sequence comes from Protopterus annectens, assembly GCF_019279795.1. Lineage (NCBI taxonomy): Eukaryota > Metazoa > Chordata > Ceratodontiformes > Protopteridae > Protopterus > Protopterus annectens. The sequence continues at coordinate 444,864,603 of NC_056732.1, read as the reverse complement.
TTAGCTTGTGACACACTTCCCTGCTGCCAGTCATTCATGTTGGCATGTGCCCTAACTCCCACTAAAAACTCTCAACTAATTCCTAAACCTAAATTCCCAATCAGTCAGTAAAGCTAAAATCCCCCTCCCGTACCCATCCTAACCCTAATCTCACAATCACTCCCTAAACCTAAAATCCCCATCCCCCAACCTTAACCTTCTAAAAACGTCTGATTACTCCGTAATCCTAGAAACCCTTCCCCTCCTTAAACTTCTGCCCCGATCATTTCTTAAACCTAAAATCTCCCTCCCTATCCCTAACCTTTCTCTCCCCTGATCACTCCCTAAATCCAAACTACCTTCCCTAACCTTAATCTCCTGATCGCTTCCTAAACCTAAAATCCTGTCACATTCCATTAACCTAAAATCCCACTTCCCTCCCTAAACCTAAAGCCCCCCTCCCCATTTCCCTTCCCCACTTACAGGTCCCATGACGAGCACTTGATTGCATCTGTCTGTTGCAGCAGCTGCCTCTCTAAATGCACGTTGGAGTTTGAGCACCGTTGGGCAGCTAGGCAGTCCAGTTTACAGCCATTTATGTTCCAGCTGTGAGTGAGTGGAATTTGAGCAACTGGGGCATGAGCAGTTGTAATATTCCCACTAAGGAAGCTGTTAGAGCAGGATGTAGCCTGGGAGTGAAGCAGTGAACAAGGTAAGAGTTTTAGTGGCTCCAGAAACTAACTGTATATCCTCCACCATTAAAGTATGATGTAAATAAGCCAGTTGAGTTGCAAATAGATGCTGTTCAGAAAATTATGGTAGCTGTGATCCTTCAAAACAACAAACTGCTGTATTTATGGATGCACAAAAGCAATACATCCATGTAGAAAAGGAGCAATTAACAGTATTTATGCTTGTGAGAAATGCCATGAATCTATGTATGGTTAAAAAAAATCCACAAATCTATGTATGGTTTAAAAAACAGGTGGAAACAGAATGAAAACCCTTGCAAAATTAAATAAAAAGTCCTTATAGACACCATCATCTAAGATTGCAGAGAATGTACCTAATCTACAGAAATATGATCTGAAAGTGAAATTCAGACCATGCAAGGAACTGCACATAACATGTATGTTGAACAGAGCATGTTTACATGATAAGCATGAATAACTGCTAGAAAAGGACCTAGAAAATGTTTGGCAGTTATCAGTGATAAAAGAAAAAGTAAAAATAATTTTCAGAAGTGTATAGTGACTTAGACATAAAGCTGCTGAAAGACATTACAGTGAAAAGAGTTGCCTGAGCAAAAATCATCAGTAATAAAGAAATTCAGACTTGTGTTTCTTTGAAACAAGGTGTGTTCAGGGAACTGATGTTCAAAATTGACAAAATAATAGTTCCCAGTGAGCTGAGAAGCCATATGCTTGAGAGGATGCAAGTCACATATGGAAATAGTAAAGTGAAAAAGCAGTAGATATTAGGTGGGATTTTTAGTGCATTGTGCTGTGCAAATTAATGCTGTAACCACCATGTATAAGTTGTGGGGATTTCTAAGACACAGTACAGCTGTGCTGTGGTTAAAATAAGGTGGTATGCTGTGTATGCTAATGACTACACACTAACATGTAAATGAAGAAATCCTTACAAATGAGACATATGGATTCTGTAAAGGAAGGAACCCAAAATGGCATAGAGTTTCAGAGATGTGTAAAATGACAAAGCTGTGCATAGATGTATACCCATCTTGAGTACTGAGATTTGTGGTGTACATGATGGGAGCTGGGGTAGCAGTACAACAGCATATGGGGGAAGATGTTGTCTGAGCCAGTGTTCACAGTGTTGTACACTGTGGCCATCTGCACCATCTGGGGAAGATACAGACAGATTATGATATACCACCACCAGACAAATCAACAGATTGTGAACCATTTCTGAGTGGGTACGTTTACGGTAAGGGACCTAGAAAAGCTGTGTTATTCACAAGCAGAATCAAGGAAGATGCACGGTATACTGCTCATTGTGGATATAGAGATATGTGTGAAGTATTAGCCATTTCAGCTACAGTGGAACCTACAGAGACCTACAGGTGGGCACATTAGGGATATTGCAGACATCAGCCTCACAAAACCTGAACCAGTTCCTTGACATTATGCTACAACATTTAGAGGAACATAACTAGTCCCGAGGATATCAGAATAGGAAACCAACACTCTGTTCAGGCTTTTTATGACATTATCAATTTCCGAGATCCTTAGAGCCATGCATTCTACACCTGTTGCTATCAGGGCCTCATTAGGTCTATAGGACCTGCAGCACACTAAGAGGAAGGGCTTTCACTCCCTGAATTGCCAGGTGGACTGTAATGCCCAAAGTCTTATATATATAATGTGTCTGTGTGCCACCCAGGCAGTTTATACGGTTGACATATTTGGCACACATCTGACCTATACCAACAGTTCCTGTGAGGGGACTTTCCTCAAGGTCATCATTTTGGTAGGTGCACAATATTCCAGATAGGCTTATACTGAAATGTGCTTGCTGAGAGCAGGCCACATACGGTAGTTTTGTTGAGTGTTGTAGGTGATGACATATATGTCCTGGAGCCATCGTTAATGACTACAGCTCACAATCTTCAGACCATGTTGAAATGTAGAATATAGAGAAGTGGATGTCTGGATTATTGAGGAGATGCTTCTCATGTCTAGATATCTCAGGAGAGGTACTTCAATATATCTAGATATATGCAGTAAGGTGTGTGTGTGATGCTCCCTCAACATGTAGCACAAACAAATGAAGCAGCATTTGAAAGTCATTGCAAGGTCTGCTGTACTAGTCATAGCAGGAGCAGAAGGGCAGGGCAGAGAGTTGGGAGAAACATGCAAAAGAAGTACCATAGCTGTGACAGAGGAGAGCACAGTCCACAGCAGCACTAGTAAAGCGACTTTGCCTGGTCCACCACTATCAACAGTAATACAGAATAAAATAATACATGCAGTATTTCACTGAGGCTCTGGAGAGCATTTTATGGACTGGCCATGCTGTCCATCAGACATTACTATACCTATACAGGTTAGGGGTGGGTAGGGCAGCATCAGCATTACTTGCACAAGTATAGGGAACACAGTAACAGGTGATTCCATCACTGTAATGTTAAAAAAAATAAAGCAAAAACAAGGACACCAAAATCGGCTTTTAGGAAAATAGATAAGTCCACAAGTAAGTAAATTCCAAATTTCGACCTCTCTTTAATAAGCAAACAAAAATTACAGAATAAAATAATACATGCAGTATTTCACTGAGGCTCTGGAGAGCTTTTTATGGACTGGCCATGCTGTCCATCAGACATTACTATACCTATACAGGTTAGGGGTGGGTATGGCAGCATCAGCATTACTTGCACAAGTATAGGGAACACAGTAACAGGTGATTCCATCACTGTAATGTTAAAAAAAAAAAAGCAAAAACAAAGACACCAAAATCGGCTTTTAGGAAAATAGATAAGTCCACAAGTAAGTAAATTCCAAATTTCGACCTCTCTTTAATAAGCAAACAAAAATAACAAAACAGATAAAATGAGAGTCCCTTAAAATCCACACGATAAGCGCTTTCGATAAAAATCTTCCTCAGATCGTGATTTAAAAGTGGGACTAGCTTTCATTTTTAAAAGATGTTCCTTTATGTTGCTAGCCAGTCTATGCACAGAACTAATAGCTTCTAGCCAATCCATAATATTCCTCCTCTGCCTCATTTACATATACAAAAGCAAGTACTTCCGTTTCCCGCCTTTTTCATTGTGACTGATAATATGCAAATAAGGTGCATTCTCATCCAATCACAAATGTGAAAAGATCCAAACGCTGATGATTGGCGATGGTTCATCTATCTTGCTTACTCACAATCATTACTTACAGCCTCTTTCCTTAATATGCAAAAACGAGTACTTCCATTTCCCACCTTTTTCATTACGACTCAGAATATGCAAATAAGGTGCATTCTCATCCAATCACAAATGTGGAAAAATACAAACACTGATGATTGGCAATGGCTCATCTGTTTTCCTTACTCACAACCATCACTTACAGCCTCTTTCCTTGGTATGGATGCCTAATGTTTAAAAACTTTTAAAACAGACTATGTAGAAAGAGCTGCTTGAAAGTCATCCATTATATTAGACTCAAAAATGTGCATAGTGCCGATCACTTCCGTTCAAGCATACATCAATGGGCTACATCCCAGGCTGTAATTACAAAGCAGGATATCAAGTCTATAAGGACTGGGAATAACCAAAAAATAATACATCCATTCTCTATATATATTTTATCTTATTATGAAATCTACTTAATCCTGTTTGATGTCTATTAGCTATGTATAACAGCATGTCTATCAAGCTGCAAGATCTTCATGTGCCAGACTGATATATACTTAGAAGTCCCTATAGAGAGCGAGGCAATGTTGAGATATTTGAAAGTTCTATCACACATGACAACGCATGGCTGTTGATTTTTGTATAGGAGTGACATTTCCTTGTTATAAATAAGATACACTTATGTTCCAATCATTCCAAGTTATAACAACCACATAGTAATTTGGCTACTTGGTTAAATTGACATTTGCTACCAACAATTTCAAACATCGAGCGTGTCATTTCTAAGAATAATATTGTTAAGCATGACTTTAGACCATGCTCATATAAATTACTAGATCTTCAGAATAGTGAAGACATTTTGATCTATTTGTAGCCTTGTAACAGCACGGTAAACTGGTTACCTGGATAGATTGGTATCAGCTATCAATGGTGTTTTCAAGCATCGAATTGTGCTACCTTTTTTTTTTAATAATGTAATCATGTTTGATCTAAAGACACATTTCATAGATTACGAATTTGTATATCTTTGAGACAGTGAAGACAGGTTGATGTCTTTTATACAAACCGAAGCGATCGGCTTTATGCTTGCTAATGAATTGGACTGGATATCAAGCCGGCCGATGCAAATATTTTTTATATATAGAGAATGGATGTATTATTTTTTGGTTATTCTCAGTCCTTATAGACTTGATATCCTGCTTTGTAATTACAGCCTGGGATGTAGCCCATTGATAAATGTTTGAACCGAAGTGATCGGCATTATGCACATTTTTTAGTCTAATATAATGGATGACTTTCAAGCAGCTCTTTCTACATAGTCTGTTTTAAAAGTTTTTAAACATTATGCATCATACCAAGAAAAGAGGCTGTAAGTGATGGTTGTGAGTAAGGAAAACAGATGAGCCATTGCCAATCATCGGTGTTTGTATGTTTCCACATTTGTGATTGGATGAGAATGCACCTTATTTGCATATTATGAGTCGTAATGAAAAAGGTGGGAAATGGAAGTACTCGTTTTTGCATATTAAGGAAAGAGGCTGTAAGTAATGATTGTGAGTAAGCAAGATAGATGAACCATCGCCAATCATCAGCGTTTGGATCTTTTCACATTTGTGATTGGATGAGAATGCACCTTATTTGCATATTATGAGTCACAATGAAAAAGGCGGGAAACGGAAGTACTTGCTTTTGTATATGTAAATGAGGCAGAGGGGGAATATTACGGATTGGCCGGAAGCTATTTGTTCTGTGCATAGATTGGCTAGCAACATAAAGGAACAGCTTTTAAAAATGAAAGCTAGCCCCACTTTTAAATCACGATCTGAGGAAGATTTTTATTGAAAGCGCTTATTGTGTGGATTTTAAGGGACTCTCATTTTATTTTTGTTATTTTTGTTTGCTTATTAAAGAGAGGTCGAAATTTGGAATTTACTTACTTGTGGACTTATCATTTTCCTAAAAGCCGATTTTGGTGAACATATACTGTCTTTGTTTTTGCTTTTGTTTACTTTTTGAGACAGTTCACCACAGCGCAGGGGGAATTTTTGTTTTTTATTGGATTTATCACTGTAATGTTGGGTAGGTTCAAGGGAGGTGATCGTGGTAGACACTTTGAGAGATTGTAGGGGTTAAGGGGTCACATCCGTGAGCTGTGAAGTTGTACTCCCAAGACATGATGGTTTCCAGTATCCACTCTGTTATCTTGCAGCATCAGGACTCAATATTGTCTATAGCAAGGACAGGGTAGAATTACCGGACCATGCATTTGCATCCTGATGATGCTTCCCCACTGTTGAGAGGGAGAAGTGGTGCCACCCATGAGCAAGGGTGGCATGCTGTGTAACCACAGGCAACAGTAACACTGTCTCACCAATGGTCTGTGTGTACTCACTTGGGTAAACCTGTGCCTAATCACCTTGCATCTGGATCCTCCCATGGCCATGGATTGCATGGTCTGCAGAGGCAGAGAGTTGACCAGTGGCAGTTGCATTTTCAGTGTATCTCATGGATCCAACCATGGAGGTAAGGTTTGCCACCAGTGACCTCTGCAGCAGTGTATGCTCTCTATCCCCATACTCCTTGTCATTGTGCAGTTGGTCTGCATCCTCCTGCTAGCCACAGAGCATGCTCACCATGTTTACAGTGCTGTGTGTAGCATGCCTCTGTCATTGGATTACTGACCTGCACATCTGCTGGTTGATTGATAGTGTTGTAGTCATATCAGTCATAGTCCTGGAATGATGGCAATGTAACACTTTCCTCCTCCTGTGTCTCTTCTCTATGGTGGGCATGCACATATCAGAGCAGTGCACATATCAGATGCTGTGTGGGCTACAAAAACAGATGGAGCTTATAAGATTCTGTCAGTAATCTGATATCTTTCATGAACTTATGATATGATTTGCTCAGCCTATAACTCTAGTGTGGCCTCTTTAATGGTGAATGTGGGTGACTCTTCCCCTGTAGTGCTTTGGGCAGTGCCACTGTGTCAGACTGTACCGCTTGCATGTTGACATACTCATCATCATTAGTGACAGATGCTTTACTGATTTCAGTACTGTGCTGTCCTGTTATGCTGAACCCTCCACCAGTGGAGCCTGTAAAAGTATGAGGACATAACACCATTATCAGCCCACACACACACACACACACACACACACACACACACACACACAGGATCATATGAAGTTACTAAGCTAATGATCATGGGGCCCTTACAAGCCTAGCCAAGAGTTAATCCCCAAAAAGAAACCTCAGTCAGCACCTGTCGCCCCTGTCAGTGAGGGACACAAGTGGAACCCCTGGGACAAATTTGTGATTTCCCATCCACTCATAAAGGTTGCGCTTGAAGAGGGTGAGCAAGGTGCTCTGTTTGACATGTATGGGAAGTCTGTTCCAGAGACAGGGCAGCCTCTGGGAGGCAAACCTGTCTCTCCAACAAGTTTTGTTGATGTATGTACATATATACCTTTGTAACCCACAGTGGCATGCACAATGCTGCATGTGAAAATAATGCAGCTGAATAAGCTGATAGACATACTTTGCATTTATAGACCAGATATGGCTGGAAGGAGAGAGATGCTTATGGACCTTGATATGGTGCATCGCCTCAACTGTGTCATGGTTTGTGTTCTAGCATGCTGTAATGGACATTTGGTGCTTCCCCTACTCTCATACAGCTCCTTGGCTCCAGTCCATCTTCCATATCCAAGCCATCAGCAGGTATGAGGGGCTGCTTCCCTTGGCTAGCGTGTAACACCAACAATTCCTTAAATTTGGTGAGCCACTTCTGTGTTGGGGGTCCACACCCTGTGGTGGAACTCTGTCTTGCAGTGTCCCATGCCTTTTCTTTTACATTGAGTGTCAGATCAGTAAGCCTTTGTTGCACCTTTTGTAGAGACCTTTTATACTAGGACACAACATTTACATCCTGAACCAATCACTGCCTAATTGGATCCCAATAATGCTTATCATAAGTATTTTTGCCCAGAAGGCACATGCCACGCATGTACATAATGCCTACAGGATCACTTTATTCTTTTGGCTGTTGAACTTTTCAAGGTACTGCTTCCCTTTGATGGCCATTCTAGTATGATGCTGGGGTACTTTACCAGACAAAAGTCTCCCCAGAACTCTGTGAAGTTTCAAATGTTTAGTTTTTTTTTTTTTTATTTTCATGTAATTGTATCACAACTGAATGGCTGAAAGTGGTAGCATGTGCAGTGGTGCCAGTGTCTTATATCATATTAACAGGAGGCTGTTAGTTTGATGGTTATGCTAATGAAGACAGATAACACCACAGTCTGCAAATCGCTGTCTGTGTACAAGGCATTAAACATTCCAAAGGCATGCATCTGGAGTGTTTCTACGACCTCTGCTGAAAGTGAGCTCTGTCCCAGTTGGGCTTTCCGGTAAACAAATGTTATATAAATAAATAGTTAGCAGTAGCAGCCTACACTGATGTAAGCACGAAGCATGTGACTCATGGGTTCATGCATATATGGCATGTGCATTGTTGTAGCACCAAGTTCAACAATGTGTTAGACAACATGCGAGTCACTAACTGACATCCGTATGCACAAGTTTATTACTGCTGCTCAATTGGACCTACAGAGTGGTCATAGCTGCCTCAACAAATGTTAAATGCAGGGTTCCTGCATTTTGTCCTGCATTTAGTTCTGTGGATAGGATTTTCCTGTACTTCCTACACAGACATCAAGGAGAGTATTCTGGCTGTTAGAAGAAGATGGATACCTGGTGTGATTTGGACCAGGTGA